>NW_021822679.1:0-7500 GCF_901001165.1 Salmo trutta
TGTGTGTGTGTGTGTGTGTGTGTGTGTGTGAGAGAGAGACTTTGGGCTGGTGATGGATGATCTCAGGAGATGATTAAAGGAGAGAAACAACAAGGGGATGGATGGACAGTTTGTAATGGTGGGCCTTTTCCAGCCAGCCAGAGTTCTAACCTTGTGTTCACCAGGGATTTACATCTGAATACCAAGGATGAAATTCATATCGATATATCTATGTATCTTATTGTCTCTCTCTCTCTCTCTCTCTCTCTCTGTCTCTCTCTGTCTCTCTGTCTGTCTCTCTGTGTCTGTCTCTGTGTCTCTCTCTGTGTCTCTCTCTCTGTCTCTCTCTCTCTCTCTCTGTGTCTCTCTCTCTCTGTGTCTCTCTCTCTGTGTGTCTCTCTCTCTCTCTCTGTGTTCTCTCTCTCTCTCTGTGTCTCTCTCTCTGTGTGTCTCTCTCTCTCTGTGTGTCTCTCTCTCTCTGTGTGTCTCTCTCTCTCTGTGTGTCTCTCTCGGTGTCTCTCTCTCTGTCTCTCTCTCTCTCTGTCTCTCTCTCTCTGCAGGGTAAAGTAGCCCAGACAGCCTGTATGTCTGCCTGTAAGCATCTCTCTACCTCTCTGCTCCAGCTACTGCTGGAGACAGACGTCAGACAGGTGTCTATGGGAGCTCTGCAGCAGTTCAACACAGACGTCAAGGAGTGTGAGAGTGAGTGTATACACACACACACACACACACACACACACTCACTCACTCACGCCATTTTAAAGAAAACAAAACATGGAAGGAACACAATCTAAGGAAACACGCTAACCACACACTCGCCACAGCGCGCACTACAGCTAACACACACAGTACACACACACACCACCGGACTGGGTTACAGGGTCGTAGTACTTTTTTGTGGCAGTAGATAGGATAGCCTGAACACGTGAAAGTTGGTTTGGTGATGCTAATTTGAACCGTTCAAGAGTTACTGTTGGTCGGTTATTTTATGCTAATTTAAGCACATTTATATAGTTATAGTTGATAAAAGTTTTAAAGAATTTGAAGTTAGGATAACCTAAGTTGGTTTGGTGTATCTAGCTTGAACGGTTCAAGAGTTAGAGGTTGGGGTAATTTAATGCTAATTTATGTCAGTAGTTGTGGTCGGTAGTTGTGGTCAGTAGTTGTGTAGTTGTGGTCGGTAGTTGTGTGGTTGTGGTCGGTAGTTGTATGGTTGTGGTCGGTAGTTGTATGGTTGTGGTCGGTAGTTGTGGTCGGTAGTTGTGTAGTTGTGGTTGGTAGTTGTATAGTTGTGGTCGGTAGTTGTGGTCGGTAGTTGTGTAGTTGTGGTCGGTAGTTGTGTGGTTGTGGTCGGTAGTTGTGTGGTTGTGGTCGGTAGTTGTGGTCGGTAGTTGTATGGTTGTGGTCGGTAGTTGTGGTCAGTAGTTGTGTGGTTGTGGTCGGTAGTGTGGTCGGTAGTTGTATGGTTGTGGTCGGTAGTTGTGGTCGGTAGTTGTATGGTTGTGGTCGGTAGTTGTGGTCGGTAGTTGTATGGTTGTGGTCGGTAGTTGTGGTCGGTAGTTGTATGGTTGTGGCCAGTAGTTGTGGTCGGTAGTTGTGTGGTTGTGGTCGGTAGTTGTGGTCGGTAGTTGTATAGTTGTGGTCGGTAGTTGTGGCCGGTAGTTGTGTGGTTGTGGTCGGTAGTTGTGTGGTTGTGGCCGGTAGTTGTGTGGTTGTGGCCGGTAGTTGTGTGGTTGTGGCCGGTAGTTGTGTGGTTGTGGCCGGTAGTTGTGTGGTTGTGGCCGGTAGTTGTGTGGTTGTGGCCGGTAGTTGTGTGGTTGTGGCCGGTAGTTGTGGTCAGTGGTTGTGGCCGGTAGTTGTGGTCAGTGGTTGTGGTCGGTAGTTGTGGTCAGTAGTTGTGGTCGGTAGTTGTGGTCGGTAGTTGTAGCCGGTAGTTGTGTGGTTGTGGTCGGTAGTTGTGTGGCCGGTAGTTGTGTGGTTGTGGTCGGTAGTTGTATAGTTGTGGCCGGTAGTTGTGTGGTTGTGGTCGGTAGTTGTGGTCGGTAGTTGTAGCCGGTAGTTGTGTGGTTGTGGTCGGTAGTTGTAGCCGGTAGTTGTGGTCGGTAGTTGTGTGGTTGTGGTCGGTAGTTGTGTGGTTGTGGTCGGTAGTTGTGGTCAGTAGTTGTGGTCGGTAGTTGTAGCCGGTAGTTGTGGTCGGTAGTTGTAGCCGGTAGTTGTGGTCGGTAGTTGTAGCCGGTAGTTGTGGTCGGTAGTTGTAGCCGGTAGTTGTGTAGTTGTGGTCGGTAGTTGTGGTCAGTAGTTGTGGTCGGTAGTTGTGGTCGGTAGTTGTAGCCGGTAGTTGTGGTCGGTAGTTGTGTGGTTGTGGCCGGTAGTTGTGGTCAGTAGTTGTGTGGTTGTGGCCGGTCGGTAGTTGTGGTCAGTAGTTGTGTGGTTGTGGCCGGTAGTTGTGTGGTTGTGGCCGGTAGTTGTGGTTGGTAGTTGTATGGTTGTGGTCGGTAGTTGTGGTCAGTAGTTGTGTGGTTGTGGCCGGTCGGTAGTTGTGGTCAGTAGTTGTGTGGTTGTGGCCGGTAGTTGTGTGGTTGTGGTCAGTAGTTGTGGTCGGTAGTTGTGGTCAGTAGTTGTGTGGTTGTGGCCGGTAGTTGTGGTCAGTAGTTGTGTGGTTGTGGCCGGTAGTTGTGGTCAGTAGTTGTGTGGTTGTGGTCGGTAGTTGTGTGGTTGTGGTCGGTAGTTGTGGTCGGTAGTTGTGGTCGGTGGTTGTGGTCGGTCGTTGTGGTCAGTAGTTGTGTGGTTGTGGCCGGTAGTTGTGGTCAGTAGTTGTGTGGTTGTGGTCGGTAGTTGTGTGGTTGTGGCCAGTAGTTGTGTGGTTGTGGCCGGTAGTTGTGTGGTTGTGGCCAGTAGTTGTGTGGTTGTGGCCGGTAGTTGTGGCCGGTAGTTGTGTGGTTGTGGCCGGTAGTTGTGTGGTTGTGGCCAGTAGTTGTGTGGTTGTGGCCGGTAGTTGTGGTCAGTAGTTGTGTGGTTGTGGTCGGTAGTTGTGGTCGGTAGTTGTGTGGTTGTGGCCGGTAGTTGTGGTCAGTAGTTGTGTGGTTGTGGCCGGTCGGTAGTTGTGGTCAGTAGTTGTGTGGTTGTGGCCGGTAGTTGTGTGGTTGTGGCCGGTAGTTGTGGTTGGTAGTTGTATGGTTGTGGTCGGTAGTTGTGGTCAGTAGTTGTGTGGTTGTGGCCGGTCGGTAGTTGTGGTCAGTAGTTGTGTGGTTGTGGCCGGTAGTTGTGTGGTTGTGGTCAGTAGTTGTGGTCGGTAGTTGTGGTCAGTAGTTGTGTGGTTGTGGCCGGTAGTTGTGGTCAGTAGTTGTGTGGTTGTGGCCGGTAGTTGTGGTCAGTAGTTGTGTGGTTGTGGTCGGTAGTTGTGGTCGGTAGTTGTGGTCGGTGGTTGTGGTCGGTCGTTGTGGTCAGTAGTTGTGTGGTTGTGGCCGGTAGTTGTGGTCAGTAGTTGTGTGGTTGTGGTCGGTAGTTGTGTGGTTGTGGTCGGTAGTTGTGTGGTTGTGGTCGGTAGTTGTGTGGTTGTGGTCGGTAGTTGTGGTTGTGGTCGGTAGTTGTGGTCGGTAGTTGTGTAGTTGTGGTCGGTAGTTGTGGTCGGTAGTTGTGTAGTTGTGGCCGGTAGTTGTGGTCAGTAGTTGTGTAGTTGTGGTCGGTAGTTGTGGTTGGTAGTTGTATGGTTGTGGTCAGTAGTTGTGTGGTTGTGGCCGGTCGGTAGTTGTGGTCAGTAGTTGTGTGGTTGTGGCCGGTAGTTGTGTGGTTATGGTCAGTAGTTGTGGTCAGTAGTTGTGTGGTTGTGGTCGGTAGTTGTGTGGTTGTGGCCGGTAGTTGTGTGGTTGTGGCCGGTAGTTGTGTGGTTGTGGCCGGTAGTTGTGTGGTTGTGGTCGGTAGTTGTGGTCGGTAGTTGTATGGTTGTGGCCGGTAGTTGTGGCCGGTAGTTGTGTGGTTGTGGCCGGTAGTTGTGTGGTTGTGGCCGGTAGTTGTGTGGTTGTGGCCGGTAGTTGTGTGGTTGTGGCCGGTAGTTGTGTGGTTGTGGCCAGTAGTTGTGTGGTTGTGGCCGGTAGTTGTGGCCGGTAGTTGTGTGGTTGTGGCCGGTGGTTGTGGTTAGTAGTTGTGGTCGGTAGTTGTGGCCAGTAGTTGTGTGGTTGTGGCCGGTAGTTGTGGTCAGTAGTTGTGTGGTTGTGGTCGGTAGTTGTGGCCGGTAGTTGTGTGGTTGTGGTCGGTAGTTGTGTGGTTGTGGCCGGTAGTTGTGGTCAGTAGTTGTGTGGTTGTGATCGGTAGTTGTGGCCGGTAGTTGTGGTCGGTAGTTGTATGGTTGTGGTCGGTAGTTGTGGTCAGTAGTTGTGTGGTTGTGGCCGGTAGTTGTGTGGTTGTGGTCGGTAGTTGTGGTCGGTAGTTGTGGGGTTGTGGTCGGTAGTTGTGGTCAGTGGTTGTGGCCGGTAGTTGTGGTCAGTAGTTGTGTGGTTGTGGTCGGTAGTTGTGGTCAGTAGTTGTGCGGTTGTGGTCGGTAGTTGTGTGGTTGTGGTCGGTAGTTGTGTGGTTGTGGTCGGTAGTTGTGTGGTTGTGGCCGGTAGTTGTGTGGTTGTGGCCGGTAGTTGTGTGGTTGTGGCCGGTAGTTGTGTGGTTGTGGCCGGTAGTTGTGTGGTTGTGGCCGGTAGTTGTGTGGTTGTGGTCGGTAGTTGTGGCCGGTAGTTGTGGCCGGTAGTTGTGGCCGGTAGTTGGGTGGTTGTGGTCGGTAGTTGTGGCCGGTAGTTGGGTGGTTGTGGTCGGTAGTTGTGGCCGGTAGTTCGGTGGTTGTTGTCGGTGGTTGTGGTTGTGGTCGGTGGTTGTGGTCGGTGGTTGTGGTCGGTGGTTGTGGTCGGTGGTTGTGGTCGGTAGTTGTGGTCGGTAGTTGTGTGGTTGTGGTCGGTAGTTGTGGTCGGTAGTTGTGGTCGGTAGTTGTGGTCGGTAGTTGTGTGGTTGTGGCCGGTAGTTGTGTGGTTGTGGCCGGTAGTTGTGTGGTTGTGGCCGGTAGTTGTGGCCGGTAGTTGTGTGGTTGTGGTCGGTGGTTGTGGTCGGTAGTTGTATGGTTGTGGTCAGTAGTTGTGGTCGGTAGTTGTGTGGTTGTGGTCGGTAGTTGTGGTCGGTAGTTGTGTGGTTGTGGTCAGTAGTTGTGGTCGGTAGTTGTGTGGTTGTGGTCGGTAGTTGTGTGGTTGTGGTCGGTAGTTGTGTGGTTGTGGTCGGTAGTTGTGTGGTTGTGGTCGGTAGTTGTGTGGTTGTGGTCGGTAGTTGTGTGGTTGTGGCCGGTAGTTGTGTGGTTGTGGTCGGTAGTTGTGTGGTTGTGGCCGGTAGTTGTGTGGTTGTGGTCGGTAGTTGTGTGGTTGTGGTCGGTAGTTGTGTGGTTGTGGCCGGTAGTTGTGTGGTTGTGGCCGGTAGTTGTGTGGTTGTGGCCGGTAGTTGTGTGGTTGTGGCCGGTAGTTGTGTGGTTGTGGTCGGTAGTTGTGGTCGGTAGTTGTGTGGTTGTGGTCGGTAGTTGTGGTCGGTAGTTGTGTGGTTGTGGTCGGTGGTTGTGGTCGGTAGTTGTGGTCGGTAGTTGTGGTCGGAAGTTGTGGTGGTCGGAAGTTGTGGTGGTCGGTGGTTGTGGTCGGTAGTTGTTGTGGTGGTCGGTAGTTGTGGTGGTCGGTAGTTGTGGTCGGTAGTTGTGGTCGGTGGTTGTGGTCGGTGGTTGTGGTCGGTGGTTGTGGTTGTGGTTGTGGTGGGTAGTTGTGGTTGTGGTCGGTGGGTAGTTGTGGTGGGTAGTTGTGGTCGGTAGTTGTGGTCGGTGGTTGTGGTGGGTAGTTGTGGTCGGTGGTTGTGGTGGGTAGTTGTGGTCGGTGGTTGTGGTGGGTAGTTGTCTAAATTACAGTTGTTGCATGTGCAAACTGAAAGAAGGACGGTGAGATGTGATTGGATGAAATATGAACGGTAGTTGTGTGGTTGTGGTCGGTAGTTGTGTGGTTGTGGTCGGTAGTTGTGTGGTTGTGGTCGGTAGTTGTGTGGTTGTGGTCAGTAGTTGTGGTCGGTAGTTGTGGTCGGTAGTTGTGTGGTTGTGGTCAGTAGTTGTGTGGTTGTGGTCAGTAGTTGTGGTCGGTAGTTGTGTGGTTGTGGTCAGTAGTTGTGGTCGGTAGTTGTGTGGTTGTGGTCGGTAGTTGTGGTCGGTAGTTGTGGTCGGTAGTTGTGGTCGGTAGTTGTGGTTGTGGTCGGAAGTTGTGGTGGTCGGTGGTTGTGGTCGGTAGTTGTGGTTGTGGTCGGTAGTTGTGGTGGTTGTGGTCGGTGGTTGTGGTGGGTGGTTGTGGTGGGTAGTTGTGGTTGTGGTCGGTGGGTAGTTGTGGTGGGTAGTTGTGGTGGGTAGTTGTGGTGGGTAGTTGTGGTGGGTAGTTGTGGTGGGTAGTTGTGGTGGGTAGTTGTGGTGGGTAGTTGTGGTGGGTAGTTGTGGTCGGTGGTTGTGGTCGGTAGTTGTGGTCGGTGGTTGTGGTGGGTAGTTGTGGTCGGTGGTTGTGTTGGGTAGTTGTCTAAATTACAGTTGTTGCATGTGCAAACTGAAAGAAGGACGGTGAGATGTGATTGGATGAAATATGAACAGAGAGCTTCGGTCTATCAAATCAGAGCAGCAGGATCATTGTTTTGTCCACCCTTTTCTTTAGACAGGCAAGTTAGTCCGTTTTTTTCCCCCACAAATCAAATGTTACTTGTCACATGCACCAAATACAACAGGTGTAAGTAGACCTTTCAGTGAAATGCTTCCTTACAAGCCCTTAACCAACAATGAAGTTTAAGAAAATACCCCCCCAAAAAAGTAACAGATAAGAATAACAAATAATTAAAGAGCAGCAGTAAATAACAATAGGACACCGGTGTCGAGGTAATTGAGGTAATATGTACATGTAGGTAGAGTTATTAAAGTGTCTATGTATAGATAATAACAGAGAGTTGCAATGCAAATAGTCTGGGTAGCCATTTGATTAGCTGTTCAGGAGTCTTATGGCTTGGGGGGGTAGAAGCTGTTAAGAAGTCTTTTGGACCTAAACTTGGTGCTCCGGTACTGCTTGCTGTACGGTAGCAGAGAGAACAGTCTATGACTCGGGTGGCTGGAGTCTTTGACAATCTTTAGGTTCTTCCTGGATGGCAGGAAGCTTGGCCCCAGTGATGTACTGGGCCGTACGCACTACCCTCTGCAGCGCCTTGCTGTTCGAGGCCAAGCAGTTGCCATAACCAGGCAGTGATGCAACCCGTCAGGATGCTCTCGATGGTGCAGCTGTGAAACCTTTTGAGGATCTGAGGACCCATGCCAAATCTTTTCAGTCTCCTGAGGGGGAAATAGGTTTTGTCGTGCCCTCTTCACGACTGTCTTGGTGTGCTTGGACCATGTTAGTTTGTTGGCGATGTGGACGCCAAGGAACTTGAAGTTGAGTTATTTAGAGCACGGGACACGAGGAGGACGAAGCTATTGATTTATTTATTTATATAAATCTT
>NW_021822679.1:12500-27500 GCF_901001165.1 Salmo trutta
AGCGTCTCTCTCTCTCCATATATCTCTCTGCTGTTCTAGAGCGTCTCTCTCCATATATCTCTCTGCTGTTCTAGAGCGTCTCTCCCTCTCCATATATCTCTCTGCTGTTCTAGAGCGTCTCTCTCTCTCCATATATCTCTCTGCTGTTCTAGAGCGTCTCTCCCTCTCCATATATCTCTCTGCTGTTCTAGAGCGTCTCTCCCTCTCCATATATCTCTCTGCTGTTCTAGAGCGTCTCTCTCTCTCCATATATCTCTCTGCTGTTCTAGAGCGTCTCTCCCTCTCCATATATCTCTCTGCTGTTCTAGAGCGTCTCTCTCTCTCCATATATCTCTCTGCTGTTCTAGAGCGTCTCTCCCTCTCCATATATCTCTCTGCTGTTCTAGAGCGTCTCTCTCTCTCCATATATCTCTCTGCTGTTCTAGAGCGTCTCTCTCTCTCCATATATCTCTCTGCTGTTCTAGAGCGTCTCTCTCTCTCCATATATCTCTCTGCTGTTCTAGAGCGTCTCTCTCTCTCCATATATCTCTCTGCTGTTCTAGAGCGTCGCTCTCTCTCTCCATATATCTCTCTGCTGTTCTAGAGCGTCTCCCTCTCCATATATCTCTCTGCTGTTCTAGAGCGTCTCTCTCTCTCCATATATCTCTCTGCTGTTCTAGAGCGTCTCTCTCTCTCCATATATCTCTCTGCTGTTCTAGAGCGTCTCTCTCTCTCCATATATCTCTCTGCTGTTCTAGAGCGTCTCTCTCTCCATATATCTCTCTGCTGTTCTAGAGCGTCTCTCTCTCTCCATATATCTCTCTGCTGTTCTAGAGCGTCTCTCTCTCTCCATATATCTCTCTGCTGTTCTAGAGCGTCTCTCTCTCCATATATCTCTCTGCTGTTCTAGAGCGTCTCTCTCCATATATCTCTCTGCTGTTCTAGAGCGTCTCTCTCTCTCCATATATCTCTCTGCTGTTCTAGAGCGTCTCTCCCTCTCCATATATCTCTCTGCTGTTCTAGAGCGTCTCTCCCTCTCCATATATCTCTCTGCTGTTCTAGAGCGTCTCTCCCTCTCCATATATCTCTCTGCTGTTCTAGAGCGTCTCTCCCTCTCCATATATCTCTCTGCTGTTCTAGAGCGTCTCTCCCTCTCCATATATCTCTCTGCTGTTCTAGAGCGTCTCTCCCTCTCCATATATCTCTCTGCTGTTCTAGAGCGTCTCTCTCTCCTCCATATATCTCTCTGCTGTTCTAGAGCGTCTCTCTCTCTCCATATATCTCTCTGCTGTTCTAGAGCGTCTCTCTCTCCATATATCTCTCTGCTGTTCTAGAGCGTCTCTCCCTCTCCATATATCTCTCTGCTGTTCTAGAGCGTCTCTCTCTCTCCATATATCTCTCTGCTGTTCTAGAGCGTCTCTCCCTCTCCATATATCTCTCTGCTGTTCTAGAGCGTCTCTCCCTCTCCATATATCTCTCTGCTGTTCTAGAGCGTCTCTCTCTCTCCATATATCTCTCTGCTGTTCTAGAGCGTCTCCCTCTCCATATATCTCTCTGCTGTTCTAGAGCGTCTCTCTCTCTCCATATATCTCTCTGCTGTTCTAGAGCATCTCTCTCTCTCCATATATCTCTCTGCTGTTCTAGAGCGTCTCTCTCTCTCCATATATCTCTCTGCTGTTCTAGAGCGTCTCTCTCTCCATATATCTCTCTGCTGTTCTAGAGCGTCTCTCTCTCTCCATATATCTCTCTGCTGTTCTAGAGCGTCTCTCTCTCTCCATATATCTCTCTGCTGTTCTAGAGCGTCTCTCTCTCCATATATCTCTCTGCTGTTCTAGAGCGTCTCTCTCTCTCTATATATATATATATATATATCTCTGCTGTTCTAGAGCATCTCTGCTGTTCTAGAGCATCTCTCTATATATATGTATCTCTGCTGTTCTAGAGCATCTCTCTATATATATATATCTCTCTGCGGTTCTAGAGCATCTCTCTCTATATATATATATCTCTCTGCTGTTCTAGAGCATCTCTCTATATATATGTATCTCTGCTGTTCGAGAGCATCTCTCTATAAATCTCTCAGCTGTTCTAGAGCATCTCTCTCTCTATATCTCTCTGCTGTTCTAGAGCATCTCTCTATACATATCTCTGATGTTCTAGAGCTTCTCTGTCTATATCTCTCTGCTGTTCTAGAGCATCTCTCTCTATATATCTCTGCTGTTCTAGAGCTTCTCTCTCTATATATCTCTGCTGTTCTAGAGCATCTCTATATATATATCTCTGCTGTTCTAGAGCATCTCTATATATATATCTCTGCTGTTCTAGAGCATCTCTCTATATATATATATCTCTGCTGTTCTAGAGCATCTCTCTCTCTACATATCTCTGATGTTCTAGAGCTTCTCTCTCTATATCTCTCTGCTGTTCTAGAGCATCTCTCTCTCTACATATCTCTGATGTTCTAGAGCTTCTCTCTCTATATATCTCTGCTGTTCTAGAGCTTCTCTCTCTATATATCTCTGCTGTTCTAGAGCATCTCTATATATATATCTCTGCTGTTCTAGAGCATCTCTCTATATATATATATCTCTGCTGTTCTAGAGCGTCTATCTCTAAATATAACTCTGCTGTTCTAGAGCATCTCTCTCAACTGCCTTCGGAAGGTATTCAGACTTTTTCCACAATTTCTTCCCACATAAACAGAAATAGTTGAACCTTCCCTACATAGCTGAATTGCCTGGTTACAGCTGTATGTCAGGCTGTGGTGTGATCTGGGTAAAACAACAGGTTTCTAACTCCTGTTGTGCGAACAGTCGGCAAACAAAAGTTTCCAGGTTCTCCCTCCTGAATTCTGTGTTTTAAAATTGAATTAGATTTAAAACAGGATTTTTGATTTCTGCTGGAAATGTAAAAAGCGGTGGAGTCTGTCTCCGTTGCTATGGTTACCACCGGTTAGCCAGTAAGCTAGCTGACAAATTTGGCTAGCTAGCACGGTTAAGATTGACAGAGTGAGTTAAAAGACCAGTCTTTTCCTCATGTGGTAATCTTCAGTCGTACAATATGATTATATATATATATAATTATTATTTTTTAATTTTGCTAATTTAATCTTGTAATGTCACTGCATGACTGTCTCTCTCTCTCTGTGTGTTTAGAAGCGTCTCTGAGCATATACATTTATATGATCAGGAGTTTTTCCTGACAACATGACCAACTCCTGGCCCTAGTTAATATGGCCTTTTGGTTCAGTGTTTCCTCCTGTACCCCCTACAGTACACAGTGTTATTATAGCCCTGGACAAGGACACCTGATTCAACTGGTCAACCAATCATCAAGCTGAATGAGGTGTGGTTGTCCAGGGATACCGTCAACATGTGTTCTCTTGTGGGTACAGGAGGACCAGGGTTGGGGAGCGCTAGGATAGATGGCTGTAGGAGTGTGTGTTCTCTTGTGGGTACAGGAGGACCAGGGTTGGGGAGCGCTAGGATAGATGGCTGTAGGAGTGTGTGTTCTCTTGTGGGTACAGGAGGACCAGGGTTGGGGAGCGCTAGGATAGATGGCTGTAGGAGTGTGTGTTCTCTTGTGGGTACAGGAGGACCAGGGTTGGTGAGCGCTAGGATAGATGGCTGTAGGAGTGTGTGTTCTCTTGTGGGTACAGGAGGACCAGGGTTGGGGAGCACTAGGATAGATGGCTGTAGGAGTGTGTGTGTGTGGGGGGGGATACTTGTGAGTGAATAAAGGCGGATGTTAGATGTTTGTGTGTTGTGTTGGGAGGCGGGGTGTGTGTGTGGGTGTGTGTGTGTGTGTGTGTGTGTTGCGTTGGGAGGCGGGGTGTGTGTGTGTGTGTGTGTTGCTGGGAGACAGATGGGCTGGTGGCAGGATGAATGAGCTGACAGACACAAACACATATACACACATACATACACACACACACACACACATTCACACTGTGATGAATGAGCTGACAGACAGATGGATACCCCTTTCTTCTATTGCAACAATTGTTTCTCTTCTCTCTTTCTCTCTTTCTCTCTCTTTGTCCCGCCTGTCCCATGATGCACTACCACTTGTTCCCCGCTCCACTGACGGAGAGACCCGAAGGGGGATAAAAAATTTAAAAAAACATTTAAAGGAAAATTAATTCATTCTTCAATGTTTGCTTCCCTTGTGTACCTCCTCCTCCTCCCTCTTTTTACATGGTCTCAGAAGCAGCCATAGTTCATCTCTCTCTCTTTCTCTCCCTCCCTCCCTCCCGCTCGCTCGCTCTCTCTCGCTCTCGCTCGCTCGCTCTCTGTCTCTCTCTCTGTCTCTCTCCCTCCGTCTCTCTGTCTCTCGGTCTCTCTCTCTCTCTGTCTGTCTCTCCATCCATATCATTGTTATTATTATCATATCAAAGAGAAAATGCCCCTTGTGAGGAACAGTGAGTGTGTTTGTACCTGCCTGTGTATTTGTGAATCCGTAGCTGAATGGTCGATAAATCAGGTCAAAGGTTGTTTGTGTCGCTGCATTTGGGGTCCTGGGACAGGGCGTGATGGGTAATTTGCAAAAAGAGCCGGAAACCAAGATCCCAGCCAGGCAGGCCCCCCCAACTCCGCCCAGCCAGGCAGGCCCCCCCAACTCCGCCCAGCCAGGCAGGCCCCTCCCAACTCCGCCCAGCCAGGCAGGCCCCTCCCAACTCCGCCCAGCCAGGCAGGCCCCTCCCAACTCCGCCCAGCCAGGCAGGCCCCTCCAACTCCGCCCAGCCAGGCAGGCCCCTCCAACTCCGCCCAGCCAGGCAGGCCCCCCCAACTCCGCCCAGCCAGGCAGGCCCCCCCAACTCCGCCCAGCCAGGCAGGCCCCCCCGCTCCGCCCAGCCATGCAGGCCCCCCCAACTCCGCCCAGCCAGGCAGGCCCCCCCAACTCCGCCCAGTCAGGCAGGCCCCCCCACTCCGCCCAGCAAGACAGGCCCCCCAACTCCGCCCAGCCAGGCAGGCCCCCCCAACTCCGCCAGCCAGGCAGGCCCCCCCAACTCCGCCCAGCCAGGCAGGCCCCCCCAACTCCGCCCAGCCAGGCAGGCCCCCCCCAACTCCGCCCAGCCAGGCAGGCCCCCCCAACTCCGCCCAGCCAGGCAGGCCCCCCCAACTCCGCCCAGCCAGGCAGGCCCCCCCAACTCCGCCCAGCCAGGCAGGCCCCCCCAACTCCGCCCAGCCAGGCAGGCCCCCCAACTCCGCCCAGCCAGGCAGGCCCCCCCAACTCCGCCCAGCCAGGCAGGCCCCCACAATTCCGCCCAGCCAGGCAGGCCCCCCCAACTCCGCCCAGCCAGGCAGGCCCCCCCAACTCCGCCCAGCCAGGCAGGCCCCCCCAACTCCGCCCAGCCAGGCAGGCCCCCCCCAACTCCGCCCAGCCAGGCAGGCCCCCCCAACTCCGCCCAGCCAGGCAGCCCCCCCCAATTCCGCCCAGCCAGGCAGCCCCCTCCCAACTCCGCCCAGCCAGGCAGGCCCCCCAACTCCGCCCAGCCAGGCAGGCCCCCCCAATTCCGCCCAGCCAGGCAGGCCCCCCCAACTCCGCCCAGCCAGGCAGCCCCCCCCAATTCCGCCCAGCCAGGCAGCCCCCCCCAATTCCGCCCAGCCAGGCAGCCCCCCCCCAATTCCGCCCAGCCAGGCAGGCCCCTCCAATTCTGCCCAGCCAGGCAGGCCCCCTCCAATTCTGCCCAGCCAGGCAGGCCCCCCCATTCTGCCCAGCCAGGCAGGCCCCCCCAACTCCGCCCAGCCAGGCAGGCCCCCCCAATTCCGCCCAGCCAGGCAGGCCCCCCCCAATTCTGCCCAGCCAGGCAGGCCCCCCCAATTCTGCCCAGCCAGGCAGGCCCCCCCAATTCTGCCCAGCCAGGCAGGCCCCCCCAACTCCGCCCTGTGAGAGAAGCACGGCAGGACCAAAAAAGGAGTGAGAAAGAAGTTAAGACGGGCTAGAGAGAAATAGACAGAGAGAGAGAGAAACTCAGAGGGACAGAGACCAGGGGAGAGAAGTTCAGAAGGACAGGACAGAGACCAAGGGAGAGAAGTTCAGAAGGACAGAAGGACAGGACAGAGACCAGGGGAGAGAAGTTCAGAAGGACAGAAGGACAGGACAGAGACCAGGGGAGAGAAGTTCAGAAGGACAGAAGGACAGGACAGAGACCAGGAGGGAGGGAGGTAGTGGTGAGATTACAAATGGATTTGGAAAATACAGTGCTAGTCTCTCCTGTCTGTCCTGGTTAAGGACCCTGTAACTGGTCTGTCCTGGTTAAGGAGCCTGTAACTAGTCTGTCCTGGTTAAGGAGCCTGTAACTAGTCTCACCTGTCTGTCCTGGTTAAGGACCCTGTAACTAGTCTCACCTGTCTGTCCTGGTTAAGGACCCTGTAACTAGTCTCTCCTATCTGTCCTGGTTAAGGAGCCTGTAACTAGTCTGTCCTGGTTAAGGACCCTGTAACTTAAATATGCTCTATATATACTGAACAACAATATAAATGCAACATTACATTTTCCATTCCCACAAAAAGCTTATTTCTCTCAAATTTGGTGCATAAATGTGTTTACTTCCCTGTCAGGAAGCATTTCTCCTTTGCCATAATAAAAACGCACCTGACAGGTGTGGCATATCAAGAGGCTGATGAAACAACATGATCATTACACAGGTGCACCTTGTGCTGGGGACAATAAAATGCCACTCTAAAAATGTGCAGTTTTGTCACAACAACACAATGCCACGGTAGTTTTGAGGGAACGTGCAATTGGGATGCTAACTGCAGCAATGTCCACCAGAGTTGTTGCCATAGAATTGAATGTTAATTTCTCTACCATAAGCCTCCTCCAACGTCGTTTTAGAGAACTTGATAGTACGTCCAACCGGCCTCACAACAGCAGACCACATGTAACCAGTCCAGTCCAGGACCTCACCTCCGGCTTGCTTCTTCACCTCCAGCTTGCTTCTTCACCTGTGGGACCAACTGTGGGTTTGCACATCCTGTCAGAAACCGTCTCAGGGAAGCTCGACGTCCTCACCAGGGTCTTGACCTGACTGCAGTTTGGCGTCGTAACCGACTTCAGAAGGCAAATGCTCACCTTGGATGGTCACTGTCACGCTGGAGAAGTGTGCTGTTCACGGATGAATCTCGGTTTCTACTGTACCGGGTAGATGGTGCACGGCGTCGTGTGGGCGAGCGGTTTACTGATGTCAACATTGTGACCAGAGTGCCCAATGGTGGCGGTGGGGTTATGGTATGAGCTACGGACAACGACCACAATTGTATTTTATCGATGGCCGTTTGAGATACAGTGATGAGATCCTGAGGCCCATTGTCCTGCCATTCATCCTGCCATTCATCCTGCCCTTCATCCTGCCCTTCATCCTGCCCTTCATCCTGCCCTTCAACCTGCCCTTCAACCTGCCCTTCAACCTGCCCTTCATCCTGCCCTTCAACCTGCCCTTCAACCTGCCCTTCAACCTGCCCTTCAACCTGCCCTTCAACCTGCCCTTCAACCTGCCATTTATCCTGCCATTCGTCCTGCCATTCAACCTGCTGCCATTCGTCCTGCCATTCAACCTGCCATTCGTCCTGCCATTCAGCCTGCCACCATCACCTCGTGTTTCAGCATGATAATGCACGGCCTCATGTCGCAAGAATCTGAACACATTTCCTGGAAGCTGAAAATGTCCCAGTTTTCCATGGCCTGTTTACTCCCCAGACATGTCACCCATTGAGCATGTTGTTGTAAAGCGTAGACCTACTGGTAAAACCTGTGGTTGGGGGACGGCCCTGTGGTTGGGGGACGGCCCTGTGGTTGGGGGACGGCCCTGTGGTTGGGGGACGGCCCTGTGGTTGGGGGACGGCCCTGTGGTTGGGGGACGGCCCTGTGGTTGGGGGACGGCCCTGTGGTTGGGGGACGGCCCTGTGGTTGGGGGACGGCCCTGTGCTTGGGGGACGGCCCTGTGGTTGGGGGACGGCCCTGTGCTTGGGGGACGGCCCTGTGGTTGGGGGACGGCCCTGTGTGCCCTGATATGTCGTCGTCGCCCCCACAGCAGAGCACGTGTTGGACTCATCTCTCTCCTCATCCCTCTCTCCTCACCTCCATCCCTCCCTCATTCCCTCTCTCCTCACCTCCATCCCCCACTCTCCTCATCCCTCTCTCATTCCCTCTCTCCTCACCTCCATCCCCCACTCTCCTCATCCCTCTCTCATTCCCTCTCTCCTCACCTCCATCCCTCTCTCCTCACCTCCATCCCTCTCTCATTCCCTCTCTCCTCACCTCCATCCCTCTCTCCTCACCTCCATCCCTCTCTCCTCACCTCCATCCCTCTCTCATTCCCTCTCTCCTCACCTCCATCCCTCTCTCCTCACCTCCATCCCTCTCTCCTCACCTCCATCCCTCTCTCCTCACCTCCATTCCTCTCTCATTCCCTCTCTCCTCACCTCCATCCCTCTCTCCTCACCTCCATCCCTCTCTCCTCACCTCCATCCCTCTCTCCTCACCTCCATCCATCTCTCCTCACCTCCATCCCTCTCTTTGTTAAGGAGTATCCAGAGGTTGTCTGTGACATTCCTTTGGTCTGTCCATCAGCAGGGCATATAGAGGCCCCCCCCCCATATAGAGGCCCCCCATCCCACTTTTTCTCTATCCCACTCTGGAACTGCTTGTTCCTCTTCCCTCTCCTCTTCTGCCTTGTCTCTCTGTTTCCCTTATTGAAGTCCTCTGAAACACCACTGATCAACTTATTCCTCTCTCCCTAGCATCCCCTCTTCACCTGTCTACCCGAGGGAGGGAGGGAGGGAGGGTGGGAGAGGGAGGGAGAGAGAGAGAGAGAGAGCTGGGCCATGTCAAATCAGTTGTGAGGACCTGTCTGCGCTGTGTCTGACACCTCTAGTGTGTGTGTGTGTGTGTGTTTTGAAGACTGAAGTCAGCATAGCCATTATTACACAGCGACAAGAGAACATTCAGAGAATGTGTGTAGTGTACAGAGGATGGTCAGAGAGGAGACGGTGAGACTGCTGCTTTGGGTCAGAGAGGAGACGGTGAGACTGCTGCTTTGGGTCAGAGAGGAGACGGTGAGACTGCTGCTTTGGGTCAGAGAGAGGAGACGGGGAGACTACTGCTTTGGGTCAGAGAGGAGACAGTGAGACTACTGCTTTGGGTCAGAGAGGAGACAGTGAGACTGCTGCTTTGGGTCAGAGAGAGGAGACGGTGAGACTGCTGCTTTGGGTCAGAGAGAGGAGACGGTGAGACTGCTGCTTTGGGTCAGAGAGGAGATGGTGAGACTGCTGCTTTGGGTCAGAGAGAGGAGACTGCTGCTTTGGGTCAGAGAGAGGAGACAGCTGCTTTGGGTCAGAGAGAGGAGACAGCTGCTTTGGGTCAGAGAGAGGAGACAGCTGCTTTGGGTCAGAGAGAGGAGACAGCTGCTTTGGGTCAGAGAGAGGAGACAGCTGCTTTGGGTCAGAGAGAGGAGACAGCTGCTTTGGGTCAGAGAGAGGAGACAGCTGCTTTGGGTCAGAGAGAGGAGACAGCTGCTTTGGGTCAGAGAGAGGAGACAGCTGCTTTGGGTCAGAGAGGAGACAGCTGCTTTGGTCAGAGAGGAGACGTACTACTGCTTTGGGTCAGAGAGGAGACGGTGAGACTACTGCTTTGGGTCAGAGAGAGGAGACGGGGAGACTGCTGCTTTGGGTCAGAGGAGACGGGGAGACTACTGCTTTGGGTCAGAGAGAGGAGACGGGGAGACTGCTGCTTTGGGTCAGAGAGGAGATGGTGAGACTGCTGCTTTGGGTCAGAGAGAGGAGACAGCTGCTTTGGGTCAGAGAGAGGAGACGGGGAGACTGCTGCTTTGGGTCAGAGAGGAGACGGTGAGACTGCTGCTTTGGGTCAGAGGAGACGGGGAGACTACTGCTTTGGGTCAGAGAGAGGAGACGGGGAGACTGCTGCTTTGGGTCAGAGAGGAGATGGTGAGACTGCTGCTTTGGGTCAGAGAGGAGACAGCTGCTTTGGGTCAGAGAGAGGAGACAGCTGCTTTGGGTCAGAGAGAGGAGACAGCTGCTTTGGGTCAGAGAGAGGAGACAGCTGCTTTGGGTCAGAGAGGAGACGGTGAGACTACTGCTTTGGGTCAGAGAGGAGACGGTGAGACTACTGCTTTGGGTCAGAGAGAGGAGACGGGGAGACTGCTGCTTTGGGTCAGAGAGGAGACGGTGAGACTGCTGCTTTGGGTCAGAGGAGACGGGGAGACTACTGCTTTGGGTCAGAGAGAGGAGACGGGGAGACTGCTGCTTTGGGTCAGAGAGGAGATGGTGAGACTGCTGCTTTGGGTCAGAGAGAGGAGACAGCTGCTTTGGGTCAGAGAGAGGAGACGGGGAGACTGCTGCTTTGGGTCAGAGAGGAGACGGTGAGACTGCTGCTTTGGGTCAGAGGAGACGGGGAGACTACTGCTTTGGGTCAGAGAGAGGAGACGGGGAGACTGCTGCTTTGGGTCAGAGAGGAGATGGTGAGACTGCTGCTTTGGGTCAGAGAGAGGAGACAGCTGCTTTGGGTCAGAGAGAGGAGACTGCTGCTTTGGGTCAGAGAGAGGAGACTGCTGCTTTGGGTCAGAGAGAGGAGACTGCTGCTTTGGGTCAGAGAGAGGAGACTGCTGCTTTGGGTCAGAGAGAGGAGACAGCTGCTTTGGGTCAGAGAGAGGAGACAGCTGCTTTGGGTCAGAGAGGAGACGGTGAGACTACTGCTTTTGGTCAGAGAGAGGAGACGGGGAGACTACTGCTTTGGGTCAGAGAGAGGAGACGGGGAGACTGCTGCTTTGGGTCAGAGAGAGGAGACGGGGAGACTGCTGCTTTGGGTCAGAGAGAGGAGACGGGGAGACTGCTGCTTTGGGTCAGAGAGAGGAGACGGGGAGACTGCTGCTTTGGGTCAGAGAGAGGAGACGGGGAGACTGCTGCTTTGGGTCAGAGAGAGGAGACGGTGAGACTGCTGCTTTGGGTCAGAGAGGAGACGGGGAGACTACTGCTTTGGGTCAGAGAGAGGAGACAGTGAGACTGCTGCTTTGGGTCAGAGAGAGGAGACTGCTGCTTTGGGTCAGAGAGAGGAGACAGCTGCTTTGGGTCAGAGAGAGGAGACAGCTGCTTTGGGTCAGAGAGGAAACTCTATCAACGCCTACCTCCTCTATATTAGCACTGTCCGACAGAGAGAGGGCGTGGAACGGGGGGGGGAAGGGAGAAGGGGAATAAGTCTTTGGAAGAAGGAGGGAGATAGAGAGAAGGTAGGTATAGTAAGGAGAGCGATGGAATAAGGGAAGGGGAGAGGCGATTGAAAGAAAGGAGAGAGAGAGAGACCTCTCACTGTCACATTCCTGTGCGGTGCAGTCACAGGAGGTAGTCGAGGGGCACGAGACATACGTGTGTGTGTGTGTGTGTGTGTGTGTGTGTGTGTGTGACAAGATGGGTTCAGGCAGAGGACGTTTAAGGGACGATGGTTCAGGGTTCAGACGATTAAGGGATGAGGGTTCAGGGTTCAGACAGAGTACAGTTAAGGGATGAGGGCCCAGGACTGTTTATGTAAGGGCAGCACAGACTTTGACCTGACAGCCATGAGAGACGGTGGTGCAGAGAGAACACTTTTCTGGGCCTTAGTTTTGGGGGACCACAGTGGGACAGAGACGGGAGGGTAAAGCCTGGCTGTTAATCTGATCCTATACTGATCCTCGGAGGGAGAGGGAGAGGGAGAGGGAGAGGGGGAGGGAGAGGGGGAGAGAGAGTGTGTGACAGTGACAGGAGGCTGTGCAGCAGATAAACTTCTGAATGTTTCCCCTGTTGGGAACCTCTGACCTTGACACTCACCACACACTGACACATACAACACACCACACTCACACTGAGACACACACCACACACTGAGACACACAACATCCTGAATTCCAGTGGGCCTAAAGGCCTGGGGATCCCATCTTGGTATGCTGACCTCGTGCACCCGTCTGTCCGTCTGTCTGAGAATGATTTAAGAAAGAACGGTGGAAGGAGAAATATGAAATGTCTCTTTCTCACGCACATTTTCTAGGTTTACCGTTATGACATAGCAGCTCTCGCTGTGTGAGTGACAGGCAGTCAGATACCCAGGATGTTCTTTTCTTCCTCTCTCTCTCTCTCTCTCTCTCTCTCTCTCTCTCTCTCTCCTCCTCTCTCCTCTTCTCTCTCCTCTTCTCTCTCCTCTTCTCTCTCCTCTTCTCTCTCCTCTTCTCTCTCCTCTTCTCTCTCCTCTTCTCTCTCCTCTTCTCTCTCCTCCTCTCTCCTCTTCTCTCTCCTCCTCTCTCCTCTTCTCTCTCCTCTTCTCTCTCCTCTTCTCTCTCCTCTTCTCTCTCCTCTTCTCTCTCCTCTTCTCTCTCCTCTTCTCTCTCCTCTCTCCTCTCTCTCTCCTCCTCTCTCCTCTCCTCTCTCTCCTCTCCTCTCCTCTCTCTCTCTCTCTCTCTCTCTCTCCTGCTGGCTTTGTTTTTCTGACCTCTCTCTCTCTCTCGTCTTGTATCTCATGGCGTCCAGGCTATTGTGATGGTGCTGAACCCACTGCCCGTTCTGGACCATGTGTGTTAAATGCAAGTGTTTGGTGTCACCCATAAGGCACCCAACCCTCCCTGGTTCCACTCTGCTTGGGGTCCCCCCAACCCTCCCTGGTTCCACTCTGCTTGGGGTCCCCCCAACCCCCCCTGGTTCCACTCTGCTTGGGGTCCCCCAACCCTCCCTGGTTCCACTCTGCTTGGGGTCCCCCCCCCCCCTCCCTGGTTCCCCTCTGCTTGGGGTCCCCCAACCCTCCCTGGTTCCACTCTGCTTGGAGTCCCCCAACCCCCCCTGGTTCCACTCTGCTTGGGGTCCCCCAACCCTCCCTGGTTCCACTCTGCTTGGTGTCCCCCAACCCTCCCTGGTTGCACTCTGCTTGGGGTCCCCCAACCCTCCTGGTTCCACTCTGCTTGGGGTCCCCCAACCCTCCTGGTTCCACTCTGCTTGGGGTCCCCCAACCCTCCTGGTTCCACTCTGCTTGGGGTCCCCCAACCCTCCCTGGTTCCACTCTGCTTGGGGTCCCCCAACCCTCCCTGGTTCCACTCTGCTTGGGGTCCCCCCAACCCTCCCTGGTTCCACTCTGCTTGGGGTCCCCCAACCCTCCCTGGTTCCACTCTGCTTGGGGTCCCCCAACCCTCCCCGGTTCCACTCTGCTTGGGGTCCCCCAACCCTCCCTGGTTCCACTCTGCTTGGGGTCCCCCAACCCCCCCTGGTTCCACTCTGCTTGGGGTCCCCAACCCCCCCCCCGGTTCCACTCTGCTTGGGGTCCCCCAACCCCCCCGGGTTCCACTCTGCTTGGGGTCCCCCAACCCTCCCTGGTTCCACTCTGCTTGGGGTCCCCCAACCCTCCCTGGTTCCACTCTGCTTGGGGTCCCCCAACCCTCCCCGGTTCCACTCTGCTTGGGGTCCCCCAACCCTCCCCGGTTTCACTCTGCTTGGAGTCCCCCAACCCTCCTGGTTCCACTCTGCTTGGGGTCCCCCAACCCCCCCTGGTTCCACTCTGCTTGGGGTCCCCCAACCCTCCCTGGTTCCACTCTGCTTGGAGTCCCCCAACCCCCCCTGGTTCCACTCTGCTTGGGGTCCCCCAACCCTCCCCGGTTTCACTCTGCTTGGAGTCCCCCAACCCTCCTGGTTCCACTCTGCTTGGGGTCCCCCAACCCCCCCTGGTTCCACTCTGCTTGGGGTCCCCCAACCCTCCCTGGTTCCACTCTGCTTGGGGTCCCCCAACCCTCCCCGGTTCCACTCTGCTTGGGGTCCCCCAACCCTCCCCGGTTTCACTCTGCTTGGAGTCCCCCAACCCTCCTGGTTCCACTCTGCTTGGGGTCCCCCAACCCCCCCTGGTTCCACTCTGCTTGGGGTCCCCCAACCCTCCCTGGTTCCACTCTGCTTGGAGTCCCCCAACCCCCCCCGGTTCCACTCTGCTTGGGGTCCCCCAACCCCCCCCGGTTTCACTCTGCTTGGAGTCCCCCAACCCTCCTGGTTCCACTCTGCTTGGGGTCCCCCAACCCCCCCTGGTTCCACTCTGCTTGGGGTCCCCCAACCCTCCCTGGTTCCACTCTGCTTGGAGTCCCCCAACCCCCCCTGGTTCCACTCTGCTTGGGGTCCCCCAACCCTCCCCGGTTTCACTCTGCTTGGAGTCCCCCAACCCTCCTGGTTCCACTCTGCTTGGGGTCCCCCAACCCCCCCTGGTTCCACTCTGCTTGGGGTCCCCCAACCCTCCCTGGTTCCACTCTGCTTGGAGTCCCCCAACCCCCCCTGGTTCCACTCTGCTTGGGGTCCCCCAACCCCCCCTGGTTCCACTCTCTTTAGTGTCCCCCAACCCTCCCCGGTTTCACTCTGCTTGGAGTCCCCCAACCCTCCTGGTTCCACTCTGCTTGGGGTCCCCCAACCCTCCCTGGTTCCACTCTGCTTGGAGTCCCCCAACCCCCCCTGGTTCCACTCTGCTTGGGGTCCCCCAACCCTCCCTGGTTCCACTCTGCTTGGGGTCCCCCAACCCCCCCTGGTTCCACTCTCTTTAGTGTCCCCCAACCTCTATAATATAACATAATAACAACATTCCATTGGTCCCTCTTTCATTTGTTGTTGTGTTTTTGAGTTGGTGTTTAGATTCCTCTGTGGAATGTATTAAGTGCAAGGGGCTGTAGATAACGGTGACTGATGGCTAGTTGAACTAATAACTACTACAACTCCATTGTTGGTTAAGGGCTTGTCACTAAGCATTTCACAGGAAGTTCGTCTCCTGTTGTGACAAAAACTTTTTTAGATTTTGATTTGAACCCAGACCGAGGGAGAGAGTGCCACTGGTCTCTGGGAGAATTGTTTTGTGTGCGTGCGTTCATGTTAACATGGAGCTAAACAGGGTCGGCTGGAGGTGAGAGAGCTGGTGTCTGTCCTACTCTCCTCCCTCGTTCTTTCACCAGGGTCGGCTGGAGGTGAGAGCTGGTGTCTGTCCTACTCTCCTCCCTCGTTCTTTCACCAGGGTCGGCTGGAG
>NW_021822679.1:30000-36784 GCF_901001165.1 Salmo trutta
TGACATCACAATACCCCATAATGACATCACAATACCCCATAATGACATCACAATACCCCATAATGACATCACAATACCCCATAATGCCAAAGCAAAAAACAGGTTTTAAGACAGTTTTGCAAATGTATTACGAGTAAAAAAATAAAAGATGGTACATTTACATAACTATTCAGACCCTTTACTCAGTACTTTGAAGCACCTTTGGCAGCGATTACAGCCTCAAGTCTTCTTGGGTATGACGCTACAAGCTTGGCACACCTGTATTTGGGGAGTTTCTTCCATTCTTCTCTGCAGATCCTCTCAAGCTCTGTCAGGTTGGATGGGGAGCGTCGCTGCACAGCTATTTTCAGGTCTCTCCAGAGATGTTAGATCGGATTCAAGTCCGGGCTCTGGCTGGGCCACTCAAGGACATTCAGAGACTTGTCCTGAAGCCACTCCTGCGTTGTCTTGGCTGTGTGCTTAGGGTCGTTGTCATGTTGGATGGTGAACCTTCGCCCCAGTCTGAGGTCCTGAGGAGCTCTGGAGCAGGTTTTCATCAAGGATCTCTCTGTACTTTGCTCAGTTCATCTTTCCCTTGATCCTGACTAGTCTCCCAGTCCCTGCCGCTGAAAAACATCCCCACAGCATGATGTTGCCACCACCATGCTTCACCGTGGGGATGGTGCCAGGTTTCCTCCAGACGTGACACTTGGCATTCAGGCCAAAGAGTTCAATCTTGCTTTTATCAGACCAGAGAACCTTTTCTCATCGTTTCTCATGGTCTGAGAGTCCTTTAGGTGCCTTTTGGCAAACTCCAAGCGGGCTGTCATGTGCCTTTTACTGAGGAATGGCTTCCGTCTGGCGACTCTACCATAAAGGCCTGATTGGTGGAGTGCTGCAGAGATGGTTGTCCTTCTGGAAGGTTCTCCCATCCCCACATAGGAACTCTGGAGCTCATCAGAGTGACCATCAGGTTCTTGGTCACCTCCCTGACCAAGGTCCTTCTCCCCCAATTGCTCAGTTTGACCGGGCGGCCAGCTCTAGGAAGAGTCTTCGTGGTTCCAAACTTCTTCCATTTAAGAATGATGGAGGCCACTGTGTTCTTGGGGACCTTCAATGCTGCAGAATGTTTTGGTACCCTTCCCCAGATCTCAACACAATCCTGTCTCGGAGCTCTACGGACAATTCCTTCAACCTCAAGGCTTGGTTTTTGCTCTGACATGCACTGTCAACTATGGGAGTTTATATAGACAGGTGTGTGCTTTTCCAAATCATGTCCAATCAATTGCATTTACCACAGGTGGACCAATCAAGTTGTAGAAACATCTCAAGGATGATCAATGGAAACAGGATGCACCTGAGCTCAATTTTGAGTCTCATGGCAAATGGTGCTTTTTGTTTTTTGGGGTCTGTATGGGAAAATGGTCCAATTCATGCACTTATCAAGAGAACGTCTCTGGTCATCCCTACTGCCTCTGATCTGGAGGACTCACTAAACAGAGAACATCCCTGGTCATCCCTACTGCCCTGATCTGACAGACTCACTAAACAGAGAACATCTCTGGTCATCCCTACTGCCTCTGATCTGGAGGACTCACTAAACAGAGAACATCCCTGGTCATCCCTACTGCCTCTGATCTGGAGGACTCACTAAACCGAGAACATCCCTGGTCATCCCTACTGCCTCTGATCTGGAGGACTCACTAAACAGAGAACATCCCTGGTCCCTACTGCCTCTGATCTGGTGGACTCACTAAACAGAGAACATCCCTGGTCATCCCTACTGCCTCTGATCTGGAGGACTCACTCAACAGAGAACATCCCTGGTCATCCCTTCTGCCTTTGGCCTGGCGGACTCACTAAACAGAGAACATCCCTGGTCATCTCTACTGCCTCTGATCTGGAGGACTCACTCAACAGAGAACATCCCTGGTCATCCCTACTGCCTCTGATCTGGAGGACTCACTAAACAGACATGCATCTTTTGTAAATAGAGTGTCGGACTGTGTCTGGAATTGTAAGCAATTAAGACTTTTTTACATTTGATACTTAAGTATATTTGATCAATGCCATTTATTTTTGATATTTAAAACCAAATACTTTTGGACTTTTACTCAAGTAGTATTTTACTGGGTGACTTTCACTTTTATTTGAGTCCTTTTCTATTAAGGTACAGTTTACATACGCTTAGGTTGGAGTCATTAAAACTAGTTTTTCAACCACTCCACAAATTTCTTGTTAACAAACTATAGTTTTGGCAAGTCAGTTAGGACATCTACTTTGTGCATGACACAAGTCATTTTTCCAACAATTGTTTACTGTCAGATTATTTCACTTATAATTCACTGTATCACAATTCCAGTGGGTCAGAAGTTTACATACACTAAGTTGACTGTGCCTTTAAACATCTTGGAAAATTCCAGAAAATAATGTCATGGCTTTAGAAGCTTCTGATTGACTCAAACTATGTCAATTAGCCTATTGGAGGTGTACCTGTTGATGTATTTCAAGGCCTACCTTCAAACTCCGTGCCTCTTTGCTTGACATCATAGGGAAATCAAAAGAATACAGCCAAGACCTCAGAAAAAAATTGTAGACCTCCACAAGTCTGGTTCATCCTTGGGAGAAATTTCCAAATGCCTGAAGGTACCACGTTCATCAGTACAAACAATAGTACACAAGTATAAACACCATGGGACTATGCAGACATTATACCGCTCAGGAAGAAGACACGTTCTGTCTCCTAGAGATGAACGTACTTTGGTGCGAAAAGTGCAGTGAAGATGTTGGAGGAAACAGGTACAAAAGTATCTATATCCACAGTAAAACGAGTCCTATATTGACATAACCTGAAAGGCCGCTCTGCAAGGAAGAAGACATTGCTCCTAAACCGCCTTTAAAAAGCCAGACTACGGTTTGCAACTGCAAATGGGGACAAAGATCGTACTTTTTGGAGAAATGTCCTCTGGTCTGATGAAACAAAAATATAACTGTTTGGCTATAATGACCATCGTTATGTTTGGAGGAAAAAGGGGGAGGCTTGCAAGCCGAAGAACATCCCAACCGTGAAGCATGGGGGTGGCAGCATCATGTTGTGGGGGTGCTTTGCTGCAGGAGGGACTGGTGCACTTCACAAAATAGATGGCATCATGAGGAAGGACAATTATGTGGATATATTGAAGCAACATCTCAAGACATCAGTCAGGAAGTTAATCTTACATCTAGATGTTCCGCTAGCGGAACGCCTCGCCAATATCCAATGATACGTGGCGCAAATTACAAACTCCTCAAAAATCCCAAAACTTCCATTTTTCCAACATATGACTATTTTACACCATTTTAAAGACAAGACTCTCCTTTATCTAACCACATTGTCCGATTTCAAAAAGTCTTTACAACGAAAGCAAAACATTAGATTATGTCAGCAGAGTACCCAGCCAGAAATAATCAGACACCCATTTTTCAAGCTAGCATATAATGTCACAAAAACCAAAACCACAGCTAAATGCAGCACTAACCTTTGATGATCTTCATCAGATGACACTCCTAGGACATTATGTTATATTATACAATACATGCATGTTTTGTTCAATCAAGTTCATATTTATATCAAAAAACAGCTTTTTACATTAGCATGTGACGTTCAGAACTAGCAACCCACCGAAAACTTCCGGTGAATTTACTAAATTACTCACGATAAACGTTCACAAAAAAACATAATTATTTTAAGAATTATAGATACAGAACTCCTTTATGCAATCGCGGTGTCTGATTTTAAAATAGCTTTTCGGTGAAAGCACATTTTGCAATATTCTGAGTACATAGCCCGGCCATCACAGGCTAGCTATTTTGACACCCACCAAGTTTGGCACTCACCAAACTCAGATTTACTATAACAAAAATTGGATTACCTTTGCTGTTCTTCGTCAGAATGCACTCCCAGGACTTCTACTTCAATAACAAATGTTGGTTTGGTTCCAAATAATCCATCGTTATATCCAAATAGCGGCGTTTTGTTCTTGCGTTCAAGACACTATCCGAAGGGTGACGCGCCGGCGCATATCGTGACAAAAAAATTCTAAATATTCCATTACCGTACTTCGAAGCATGTCAAACGCTGTTTAAAATCAATTTTTATGCAATTTTTCTTGTAAAATAGCTTTAATATTCCGACCGGGAGACGTTGTTTTCTTTCAAAGACTGAAAGGAGAAAATGGACTCTTCACGTGCACGCCCGTGTCATTGTTCTCAGATCGACCACTATCCAAATGCGCTACTGTTTTTCAGCCAGGGACTGCAGAGTCATCATTCCCCGTTCTGGTGCCTTCTGAGAGCCTATGGGAGCCTTAAAAAATGTCACGTTACAGCAGAGATCCTCTGTTTTCGATAAATAGGCTATAGAAAGCCAAGAAATGGTCAGAGAGGGCACTTCCTGTACAGAATCTTCTCAGGTTTTGGCCTGCCATATGAGTTCTGTTATACTCACAGACACCATTCAAACAGTTTTAGAAACTTTAGGGTGTTTTCTATCCAAATCAAACTTATATGCATATTCTAGTTTCTGGGCAGGAGTAATAACCAGATTAAATCGGGTACGTTTTTTTAAAATACTGCCCCCTATCCTAAACAGGTTAAAGCTTTGTCGCAAATGGGTCTTCCAAATGGACAATGACCCCAAGCATACTTCTAAAGTTGTGGCAAAATGGCTTAAGGACAACAAAGTCAAGGTATTGAAGTGGCCATCACAAAGCCCTGACCTCAATCCTATAGAACATTTGTGGGCAGAACTGAAAAGGTGTGTGTGTGAACAAGGAGGCCTACAAACCTGACTCGGTTACACCAGCTCTGTCAGGAGGAATGGGCCAAAATTCACCCAACTTATTGTGGGAAGCTTGTGGAAGGCCACCTGAAACGTTTGACCCAAGTTAAACAATTTAAAGGCAATGCTACCAAATACTAATTGACTGTATGTAAACTTCTGACCCACTGGGAATGTGATGAAAGAAATAAAAGCTGAAATAAATCATTCTCTCTACTATTATTCTGACATTTCACATTCTTAAAATAAAGTGGTGATCCTAACTGACTTAAGACAGGGAATTTTTACTAGGATTGAATTGTGGAAAAACTGAGTTTAAATGTATTTGGCTAAAGTGTATGTAAACTTCAGACTTCAACTGTATCTTTACTTTTACTCAAGTATGACATTTTGGGTACTTTTTCCCTCCACTGGTAAATGGACTGTCTGTGTGTGTGTTTATTTGCTTCTCTGTGACTCTTGACCATTGTTTTCACTACTGACCGCTGTTTGACCGCCTTGGTCGGATTCCGTGACCATCGGTTGACTCCACCAATCATCAGATTGCTGCTTTGTGTTGTCGCGGTGACCGGCGTTTGGCCCCGTTACCCCGGCGATAACTCGACAGACAGGAAGGTTACTTTGGGGCCTCGGACGCCTCACACACACACACACACGTACACACACGTGTACACACACACACACACACAGAGAGAGAGAGAGAGTCAGGAAGAAGGGTTGTTTGGCTGGGCTGCAACAGGTTGTGTCTGGAGCCAGTGGGGAGAGGGGAAGAGGGATGTAGAGAACAGAGTTGAAGCTGATAACCAGGCAACACAAAGACCTGACCCGGTCATAGCAGCAGATAATACTGGTCCATCCAAAGGCTCCCGTCACCATCTTAACCTTTACACTAACTCTGACCTTCCTGTTTAGGTGAGTGTGAAAAGAACCAAGAACCATGGCTCTAAAATGACTCTTTCCCTCTACCCTCCTTTACACTGGCTCTGACCTGACTGTGTTATTGTCCTCCTTTACACTGGCTCTGACCTGACTGTGTTATTGACCCTCTACCCTCCTTTACACTGGCTCTGACCTGACTGTGTTATTAACCCTCTACCCTCCTTTACACTGGCTCTGACCTGACTGTGTTATTGACCCCCTACCTCCTTTACACTGGCTCTGACCTGACTGTGTTATTGACCCCCTACCTCCTTTACACTGGCTCTGACCTGACTGTGTTATTGACCCCCTACCTCCTTTACACTGGCTCTGACCTGACTGTGTTATTAACCCTCTACCTCCTTTACACTGGCTCTGACCTGACTGTGTTATTAACCCTCTACCTCCTTTACACTGGCTCTGACCTGACTGTGTTATTGTCCCTTTACACTGGCTCTGACCTGACTGTGTTATTGACCCTCTACCCTCCTTTACACTGGCTCTGACCTGACTGTGTTATTAACCCTCTACCTCCTTTACACTGGCTCTGACCTGACTGTGTTATTAACCCTCTACCTCCTTTACACTGGCTCTGACCTGACTGTGTTATTGTCCCTTTACACTGGCTCTGACCTGACTGTGTTATTGACCCTCTACCCTCACTGGCTCTGACCTGACTGTGTTATTGACCCCCTTTACACTGGCTCTGACCTGACTGTGTGTTATCATTGTGCAGTCTTGTGTTAGCTCATGCGTTCTGGTCCCCCTCTGTCTCACTCTCTTTTCTTAGTAATTGTCTGTCTTTTTCTGTCTCGGGGGGGCTAGGGGAGGGGCTTTCTGGTTTCTGTCAGTCGTGACAGGTGAGACCCCAACATGAACCGCCAGGACTCCATAACGTCATGGCTCTCTCTCTCTCTCTCTCTCTCTCTCTCTGTCTCTGTCTCTGTCTCTGTCTGTCTCTCTCTCTGTCTCTCTCTCTGTCTCTCTCTCTGTCTCTCTCTCTGTCTCTGTCTCTCTCTCTCCTCTCTGTCTCTCTCTCTGTCTCTCTCTCTGTCCTCTCTCTCTCGT
>NW_021822679.1:37284-42284 GCF_901001165.1 Salmo trutta
TATGCAATGGACTGAAGTTGCATGTCTGTCTGTGTGTTGTGAAATTCATTTTTGTTGTTGTTGTTGTGTGTTAAGAGTTTGTTCTCGTGTGTGTGTGTGTGTGTGTGTGTGTGTGTGTGTGCGCTTTGCGTACCAGTAAAGATAATGGAGGCGTCATTAACACAGAAGCAGTCAGTGTGTGATGATAGTCACCCAGACACACTGAAACCCAAACAGGTAGTACTGATAGCGTTGTTATCGCCGTGGTGATAAGACGGGTGTCTGTGGTAATGATGGGATTTTTTTATGGCTATAACAACACCGTTATGTATCCATAGTGATGATGGCTATCACCTTATCAGTCTACTGTGTTACTGTTACACACACACACACACACACACAGTGACACACACACAGACACACACCATGTTCGTTAGCGAGTCAGTGGTCGTCAGAGAGTCATGAGTTGGAGGCCCAGTCCTGGTGGTCTGTTTTCCCACAGAGGATGCACCATGCTGGGGTTAGTCTGCCTCTCCATCCCCCTAAACCCCTGGAGCTCTGTAGTGGAGCACTGCACTGTGACAGAGCAGCTGCACACCATCTCATGTGACACCCACCTTGCAGACCTCTCTCTCTCTCTCTCTCTCTCTCTCTGTCTGTCTCTCTCTCTCTCTCTCTCTCTCTCTCTCTCTCTGTCTGTCTCTCTCTCTCTCTCTGTGTCTCTCTGTCTCTCTCTGTCTCTGTGTCTCTCTGTCTGTGTGTGGTGTGTGTGTGTGTGTGTGTGTGTGTGTGTGTGTGTGTGTGTGTGTGTGTGTGTGTGTGTGTGTGTGTGTGTGTGTGTGTATTGGAATGTAGTGATTGACTCTGCATCTTGCTGTGAAATGAGTAAACAAGTCTGAATCAGCTCTAATGTTGATAATCTTCCTTCCTCTCTCCTCTCTCCTTCCTCTCTCCTCCCTCCATCCTCCCTCTCTCCTCCCTCCATCCTCCCTCTCTTCTCTCTCTCTCCTCCCTCTCTCTCCTCCCTCCATCCTTCCTTCCTCTCTCCATCCTTTCTCCCTCATCCCTCCTATCCCTCATCCTTATCTCCATCCATCCTCTCTCCTTCCTCTCTCCTTCCTCTCTCCTCCATCCATCCTTCTTCTCTCCTCCCTCTCCCTCATCCTCCCTCTCTTCTCTCGCTCTCCTCCCTCTCCCTCATCCTTCTCTCCATCCTCCCTCTCTCCATCCTTCCTCTCACACTCCTCTCTCCTCTCTCCGTTCATCCTTCCTCTCTCCTCCCTCTCTCCATCCTTCCTCTCCATCCAGGATGAAAGACACCAGTCGTAAGAACAACATGTTTGCTCAGTTCAGGAAGAACGAGAGAGACAAACAGAAACTCATCGACACCGTGGTCAAACAGCTACGCAACCTCATCTCCGCCCACCAGACCTGAATGGAGGGATCCTATTAGCCAAGGAACCTCCACCTTGCAATCCAATTGGTTACTGCAACCTCATCTCCGCCCACCAGACCTGAATGAAAATATATAATTGGTCAAGTAATACCACCAGGACTAAAACAAGCCATCCTATTGGTTACTGCAACCTCAATATCTGCGCACTAGACCTGAATGGAGCAATCTCATTAGCCAAGGAATCTTATCTCCGCCCGCCAGACCTGAACCCAACCATCCTATTGGCCAACGAGCTTCAACCTTGCAATCCTGTTGGCTAAGGAACATTAGTCTCCGCCCACCAGACCTGAACCCAACCATCCTATTGGCCAACGAGCTTCAACCTTGCAATCCTGTTGGCTAAGGAACATCAGTCTCCGCCCACCAGACCTGAACCCAACCATCCTATTGGTTGAGGAAACATGATACACAGCCACTCTAGCCTCTGTCTCTACCTTGTCTTCCAGTATTGTTTTTACAGGTGGATTTCATTTTGGGGTGGTTCAGTATTTTGGGGTTTATTTGACATGAAAATGTTATATTTTGTCTCTTAAGTGTCTACGAACACCGTTTTGGGTCGTACTGTGTCAAAAAGATTAAAGTCAAATAATAGTATTTGATGCGTGTGACGAAGTGCTCTAGTCAAGTTAGTGTGTTGATGCTACTGGAACACAACTCACCACAAGGTTACCTATAATAACTGTTGTTTTGACATGTCCAAACATACTTCTTAACAGTCCCTATGCAGCCAAGGAGAACGGGGATGAATCCTGACCTTTAAAAAGAAAACCGGAAGGATGGAGGGACGGGGATAACAGTCCCTATGCAGCCAAGGAGAACGGGAAAGAAAACCGGAAGGGAGGAGAGAGAAGGATGGAGGAGAGAGGGACGGGGATAACAGTCTTAGATCCTCACCTCAGTTATATTTTACTGCTCACCAAGGAAAGCCCTAGTCTTCCACATGCCACTCTCTCTCTGTGTGTGTGTGTGTGTGTGTGTGTGTGTGTGTGTGTGTGTGTGTGTGTGTGTGTGTGTGTGTGTGTGTGTGTGTGTGGAAATAGAGTATGCAGATTTGAATAATCAGACAAGTCAGTCAAAGCACAGTGCTCATTCTGTAGTCCTTAGCATGTTTGTGCATCTCAGCGTGTGTGTGTGTGTGCCGCATGCCACCGTACCTAACATAAAGGGACATGTAGATTAAAAGGAAATTAAATGTGTATTTTTTGGGGGGTTTTTTTGCAGGTGGAGAGTTGTGCCTTGTCTTGTTTTTATACCAGTGGATGATGGGGGTTGTGGGAGTTTGCCTTTGTCTGTCTGTCTGTCTGTCTGTCTGTCTGTCTGTCTGTCTGTCTGTCTGTCTCAGTTATTGGCTCGTCCAGTCCAGAGTCCTGGTACCAATGATTTATATGACAGGGGGGGGGGGGGGGGGCCGTCTTGAAGCCACTGTATCTATATCCTCACCGTTGTAAAAAGTATTTTGGAAGCTATATAAATGCATGTATTAATGTCTACGCTAGTTTATTCTATTACAGATAAACATTTAAAAAATAATTGTAAAAAAAAAATACACTGAGAATATCAAACATTAGGAAAACCTTCCTGATATTGAGTTGCAGCCGTCCGTCCGTCCGTCCTCAGAACAGCCTCAGTTCGTTGTGACATGGACTCTACAAGGTGTCAAGCGTTTCACAGGGATGCTGGCCCCCATGTTGACTCCAATGCTTCCCACAGTTACCTGGATGTCCTTTGGGTGGTGATTCTTGATACACACAGGAAACTGTTGTGTGGGAAAGAAATCCAGCAGCGTTGCAGTTCTTGACACAAACATGGCACCTACTACCATACCCCTGTTCAAAGGCACTTTAAATGTTTTGTCTTGCCCCTTCACCCTCTGAATAACACACATACACAATCCATGTCTCAAGGCTTAAAAGTCCTTTAACCCCGTCTCCTCCCATTCATCTACACTGATTGAAGAGGATTTAACAAGTGACATCAATAAGGGATCATAGCTTTCACCTGGATTCACCTGGTCAGTCTGTCATGGAAAGAGCCGTTTCTGTTTTGTTTACTCGGTGTATATGAAAACATTTTCCTTAAAGTATCATTTTATGTTACTCTCCCCACTAGAACAACAGAAACATACATAAATACATGTCATTTTGTCCTTAAAACATTGAATTGAAATACTGTAGAATTCCATTCATTCCTATGGAGGACTGCTTCTAGGGAGTTCCAATATGGCCGACCGGTGGCTTCACAGTATCTGCAATCCGGGGTTTATATAAATCATTGGTATGTACCCAGACATGTTTTGTATGTTCAACTTTATTGATTAGTTTTTCTGAGACAGAAGCACTGTACAGCCTTGTATTATTAAACGCCACTAATGATGATCCTATGTTACTAATAAAGATATTACAATTACCAACCAATACTTAATAAAACAAACAAACTGACTACTGAAGCTGTTTAGTATTTCATTTATTTTAGTTATAGTTAAACTAATACAGTGCATTCGGAAAGTTTTCAGACACATTGACTTTTTCTGCATTTTGTTACGTTACAGCCTTATTCTAAAATTGATTAAATTGTTTTCTTCCCCCCTCATCAATCTACACACAGTACCCCAAAATGACAAAGCAAAAACAGGTTTTTAGAGTCCTTTAGGTGCCTTTTGGCAAACTCCAAGCGGGCTGTCATGTGCCTTTTACTGAGGAGTGGCTTCCATCTGGCCACTCTACCATAAAGGCCTGATTGGTGGAGTGCTGCAGAGATGGTTGTCCTTCTGGAAGGTTCTCCCATCTCCACAGAGGAACTCTGGAGCTCTGTCAGACTGACCATCGGGTTCTTGGTCACCTCCCTGACCAAGGCCCTTCTCCCCCGATTGCTCAGTTTTGCCGGGCGGTCAGCTCTAGGAAGAGTCTTGGTCGTTCCAAACTTCTTCCATTTAAGAATGATGGAGGCCACTGTGTTCTTGGGGAACTTCAATGCTGCAGAAATGTTTTGGTACCCTTCTCCAGATCTGTGCCTCGACGCAATCCTGTCTCGGAGCTCTACGGCAATTCCTCAACCTCATGGCTTGGTTTTTGCTCTGACATGCACTGTCAACTGTGGGACCTTATATAGACAGGTGTGTGTCTTTCCAAATCATGTCTTATCAATTGAATTTACCACAGGTGGACTCCAATCAAGTTGTAGAAACATCTCAAGGATGGTCAATGGAAACACGATGCACCTGAGCTCAATTTTGAGTCTCATAGAAAAGGGTCTGAATACTTTTTGTTTTTTGGGGTCTGTATGGGAAAATGGTCCAATTTAATGCACTTATCAAGAGAACATCCCTGGTCATCCTTACTGCCTCTGATCTGGCAAAATAAATACATGTAAATAAGGTATTTCTGTTTTTAATTTTATAAATTTGCCAACATTTTTGAAAAACCTGGTTTTGCTTTGTCATTATGGGGTATTGTGTGTAGATTTTTTTTATATCGATTTTATAATAAGGCTGTAACATAACAAAATGTGTAAAAGAGGAAGGGATGTGAATACTTCCTGAAGACACAGGACATGGAGGATGATAAAT
>NW_021822679.1:44784-67284 GCF_901001165.1 Salmo trutta
CTCTCTGTCTCAATCCAATTCAAGGGGGTTCATTACCATGGGAAACATATGTTTACATTGCCAAAGCAAGTGAAATAGATAATAAACAAAAGTGAATAAACAATAAAATGAACAGTAAACATTACACTAACAGAAGTTCCAAAGAATAAAGACATTTCAAATGTCATATTATGTCTATATACAGTGTTGTAACGATGTGCAAATAGTTAAAGTACAAAAAGGAAAATAAATAAGCATTAATCTCTCTCGTTCTCTGGTCTCTAGTTCATAATGGCAGTAACTTTATGAGGTCTGAAGAACAGGGTTTCCGATACCGTGAGTGTTGAGCAGGGGACCCCCCCCCCCCTAGCAGTTTTGATTAACGACTGCGGTGGCACAGACAGCGTGTGAATATTCAGGAGCTTTGTGTGTGTGTGTGTTTGGGGAGCTGTGGCTAAGAGGTGGGTGTTCAGTCGAGGGTGGTCACCCATGTCCGCAGCGATACAAACTCTCCACGCTCCCCTGTCAGCTGAGACCCTCATGTTTTGACTGGGGTGTTCCAGACAGTCTTTAGGAGACCATTGGAGTGTGTGGAGAGGGAGGGAGGAGAAGGGTTCATAGTTGTACAGGCTGTGAGAACACTCTTTAGAGAGAGAGAGAGAGAGAGAGGTGTCAAGGTTGAGAACAGAGTTTTGTGGTTTCTGTCTAAACCCTGAGTGTTCTACTGATCTCCTATAGATGCTTTGGAACACAGAGACCAGACACTAACTTCCTCACCCACACTACCCACGTTATGTTACCTATACTAACTTCCTCACCCACACTACCCACACTGTTACCTATAATAACTTCCTCACCCACACTACCCACTATGTTACCTATAACTTCCTCACCCACACTACCCACGTTATGTTACCTACAATAACTTTCTCACCCACACTGTTACCTATAATAACTTCCTCACCCACACTACCCACACTGTTACCTATAATAACTTCCTCACCCACACTACCCACACTGTTACCTATAATAACTTCCTCACCCACACTACCCACATTATGTTACCTATAATAACTTCCTCACCCACACTACCCACGTTATGTTACCTACAATAACTTCCTCACCCACACTACCCACATTATGTTACCTACAATAACTTCCTCACCCACACTACCCACGTTATGTTACCTACAATAACTTCCTCACCCACACTACCCACGTTATGTTACCTATAACTTCCTCACCCACACTACCCACGTTATGTTACCTATAATAACTTCCTCACCCACACTACCCACGTTATGTTACCTACAATAACTTTCTCACCCACACTACCCACACTGTTACCTATAATAACTTCCTCACCCACGCTACCCACGTTATGTTACCTACAATAACTTCCTCACCCACACTACCCACGTTATGTTACCTACAATAACTTCCTCACCCACACTACCCACACTATGTTACCTACAATAACTTCCTCACCCACACTACCCACATTATGTTACCTACAATAACTTCCTCACCCACACTACCCACGTTATGTTACCTACAATAACTTCCTCACCCACACTACCCACGTTATGTTACCTATAACTTCCTCACCCACACTACCCACTATGTTACCTATAACTTCCTCACCCACACTACCCACGTTATGTTACCTACAATAACTTTCTCACCCACACTGTTACCTATAATAACTTCCTCACCCACACTACCCACACTGTTACCTATAATAACTTCCTCACCCACACTACCCACACTGTTACCTATAATAACTTCCTCACCCACACTACCCACATTATGTTACCTATAATAACTTCCTCACCCACACTACCCACGTTATGTTACCTACAATAACTTCCTCACCCACACTACCCACATTATGTTACCTACAATAACTTCCTCACCCACACTACCCACGTTATGTTACCTACAATAACTTCCTCACCCACACTACCCACGTTATGTTACCTATAACTTCCTCACCCACACTACCCACGTTATGTTACCTATAATAACTTCCTCACCCACACTACCCACGTTATGTTACCTACAATAACTTTCTCACCCACACTACCCACACTGTTACCTATAATAACTTCCTCACCCACGCTACCCACGTTATGTTACCTACAATAACTTCCTCACCCACACTACCCACGTTATGTTACCTACAATAACTTCCTCACCCACACTACCCACACTATGTTACCTACAATAACTTCCTCACCCACACTACCCACATTATGTTACCTACAATAACTTCCTCACCCACACTACCCACGTTATGTTACCTACAATAACTTCCTCACCCACACTACCCACGTTATGTTACCTATAACTTCCTCACCCACACTACCCACGTTATGTTACCTATAATAACTTCCTCACCCACACTACCCACGTTATGTTACCTACAATAACTTTCTCACCCACACTGTTACCTACAATAACTTCCTCACCCACACTACCCACACTGTTACCTATAATAACTTCCTCACCCACGCTACCCACGTTATGTTACCTACAATAACTTCCTCATCCACACTACCCACACTATGTTACCTACAATAACTTCTTCCCCTGTCTCCCCATCCCTCCTCTCCCACCTCTTCTCACCCGCTCCCATGCCACCACCATACAATAACTTCCTCTCCCCCTGGAGTTTTATTTTTAACTCTCTTCCTGGTCAGACAAGAGACTAGAGAGATCTAGAACACCCTATCAGCAGTCAGCATCACAGACGTGTTTTTCTATAGGCCTGCACCCTGCACACAATACTGTGTGTGTGTGTGTGTGTGGTTTGGTGTGTGTCTTCTCTTGGCCTCAGAGGGACAGTCACCCTATCTGACCTGGATTAGTGATTGGTCGAATCAAGTGTGTTAGTGTTGGAATAGGAAAGTGTCCCCTGGTTGGTCGAACTGAGCTTGGCCAAGACACAGTAATGTTCTTGATTGGATAAATGTAGAAATTTGCCAATCTGTTAATTGGAATTATACATCACTTTACCAGCCAGCATAATGTGAGTTGCTGGCCTGATGTGGCCTGTAAACCAGGAGTTTTGGGGTAGAACTAGGTCCTCAAAATTGTATTTATTTTATTTATTTCACCTTTATTTAACCAGGTAGGCAAGTTGAGAACAAGTTCTCATTTACAATTGCGACCTGGCCAAGATAAAGCAAAGCAGTTCGACAACATACAACAACACAGAGTTACACATGGAGTAAAACAAACTTACAGTCAATAATACAGTAGAAAAATAAGCATGTCCAATGTGAGCAAATGAGGTGAGATAAGGGAGGTAAAGGCAAAAAAAGGCCATGGTGGCAAAGTAAATACAATATAGCAAGTAAAACATTGGAATGGTAGATTTGTAGTGGAAGAAAGTGCAAAGTAGAAATAGAGATAATGGGGTGCAAAGGAGCAAAATAAATAAATAAATACAGCAGGGGAAGAGGTAGTTGTTTGGGCTAAATTATAGATGGGCTATGTACAGGTGCAGTGATCTGGGAGCTGCTCTGACAGCTGGTGCTTAAAGCTAGTGAGGGAGATAAGTGTTTCCAGTTTCAGAGATTTTTGTAGTTCGTTCCAGTCATTGGCAGCAGAGAACTGGAAAGAGAGACGACCAAAGGAGGAATTGGCTTTGGGGGTGACCAGAGAGATATACCTGCTGGAGCGCGTGCTACAGGTGGGTGCTGCTATGGTGACCAGTGAGCGGAGATAAGGGGGGACTTTACCTAGCAGGGTCTTGTAGATGACCTGGAGCCAGTGGGTTTGGCGACGATTATGAAGCGAAGGCCAGCCAACAAGAGCGTACAGGTCGCAGTGGTGGGTAGTATATGGGGCTTTGGTGACAAAACGGATGGCACTGTGATAGACTGCATCCAGTTTGTTGAGTAGGGTATTGGAGGCTATTTTGTAAATGACATCGCCAAAGTCGAGGATCGGTAGGATGGTCAGTTTTACGAGGGTATGTTTGGCAGCATGAGTGAAGGATGCTTTGTTGCGAAATAGGAAGCCAATTCTTGATTTAACTTTGGATTGGAGATGTTTGATGTGAGTCTGGAAGGAGAGTTTACAGTCTAACCAGACACCTAGGTATTTGTAGTTGTCCACATATTCTAAGTCAGAACCGTCCAGAGAAGTGATGCTGGACAGGCGGGCAGGTGCAGGCAGCGATCGGTTGAAGAGCATGCATTTAGTTTTACTTGCGTTTAAGAGCAGTTGAAGACCACGGAAGAAGAGTTGTATGGCATTGAAGCTCGTCTGGAGGGTTGTTAACACAGTGTCCAAAGAAGGGCCAGAAGTATACAGAATGGTGTCGTCTGCGTAGAGGTGGATCAGAGACTCACCAGCAGCAAGAGCGACATCATTGATGTATACCGAGAAAAGAGTTGGCCCTAGAATTGAACCCTGTGGCACCCCCATAGAGACTGCCAGAGGTCCGGGCAACAGGCCCTCCGATTTGACACACTGGACTCTATCAGAGAAGTAGTTGGTGAACCAGGCGATGCAATCATTAGAGAAACCAAGGCTATTGAGTCTGCCGATGAGGATGTGGTGATTGACAGAGTCGAAAGCTTTGGCCAGGTCAATGAAAACGGCAGCACAGTATTGTTTCTTATCGATGGCGGTTACGATATCGTTTAGGACCTTGAGCGTGGCTGAGGTGCACCCATGACCAGCTCTGAAACCAGATTGCATAGCAGAGAAGGTGCGGTGGGATTCGAAATGGTCGGTAATCTGTTTGTTAACTTGGCTTTCGAAGACCTTAGAAAGGCAGGGTAGGATGGATATAGGTCTATAGGTCTATAGCAATTTGGGTCAAGAGTGTCCTCTTCTTTGAAGAGGGGGATGACAGCAGCTGCTTTCCAATCTATGGGAATCTCAGACGACACGAAAGAGAGGTTGAACAGGCTAGTAATAGGGGTTGCAATAATTTTGGCAGATAATTTTAGAAAGAAAGGGTCCAGATTGTCTAGCCCGGCTGATTTGTAGGGGTCCAGATTTTGCAGCTCTTTCAGAACGTCAGCTGAATGGATTTGGGAGAAGGAGAAATGGGGAAGGCTTGGGCGAGTAGCTGTGGGGGGTGCAGTGCTGTTGACTGCAGTAGGGGTAGCCAGGTGGAAAGCATGGCCAGCCGTAGAAAAATGCTTATTGAAATTCTCAATTATAGTGGGCTTATCGGTGGTGACAGAGTTTCCTATCCTCAGTGCAGTGGGCAGTTGGGAGGAGGTGTTCTTATTCTCCATGGACTTTACAATGTCCCAGAACTTTTTTGAATATGTGTTGTAGGAAGCAAATTTCTGCTTGAAAAAGCTAGCCTTAGCTTTTCTAACTGCCTGTGTATATTGGTTTCTAACTTCCCTGAAAAGTTGCATATCGCGGGGGCAGTTCGATGCTAATGCAGAATGCCACAGGATGTTTTTGTGTTGGTTAAGGGCAGTCAGGTCTGGGGAGAACCAAGGGCTATATCTGTTCCTGGTTCTACATTTCTTGAATGGGGCATGCTTATTTAAGATGGTGAGGAAGGCATTTAAAAAAAATAACCAGGCATCCTCTACTGATGGGATGAGGTCAATATCCTTCCAGGATACCAGGTCGATTAGAAAGGCCTGCTCACTGAAATGTTTCAGGGAGCATTGACAGTGATGAATGGAGGTCGTTTGACCGTAGACCCATTACGGATGCAGGCAATGAGGCAGTGATCGCTGAGATCTTGGTTGAAAACAGCCGAGGTGTATTTAGAGGGCAAATTGGTTAGGATGATATCTATGAGGGTGCCAGTGTTTACGGCTTTGGGGTTGTACCTGGTAGGTTCATTAATAATTTGTGTGAGATTGAGGGCATCAAGCTTGGATTGTAGGATGGCTGGGGTGTTAAGCATGTCCCAGTTTAGGTCACCTAGTAGCACGAGCTCTGAAGATAGATGGGGGGCAATCAGTTCACATATGGTGTCCAGAGCACAGCTAGGGGCCGAGGGGGGTCTATAGCAGGCGGCGACGGTGAGAGACTTGTTTTTGGAGAGGTGGATTTTTAAAAGTAGAAGTTCAAATTGTTTGGGTACAGACCTGGATAGCAGGACAGAGCTCTGCAGGCTATCTCTGCAGTGGATTGCAACACCGCCCCCTTTGGCAGTTCTATCTTGTCGGAAAATGTTGTAGTTAGGGATGAAGATTTCAGAGTTTTCATGTCCCAAAATAAGGCTGTATGAAATATGTATTGTCTTAAAGAATTTCATTGATAATTGAATTTGTAGTCAGAGCAAAACGAACCAACTGGCAGGTGTCTTCCCTGACAAGTTCAACCTCTCCCTGACCCATTCTGTAATACCTACATATTTCAAGCAGACTGCCATAGTCCCTGTGTCCAAAAAAGCCAAGGTAACCTGTCTAAATGACTTAAGCCCCGTAGCACTCACGTCTGTAGCTATGAAGTGCGTTGAAAGGCTGGTCATGGCTCACATCAACACCCTTATCCCAGAAACCCTAGACCCACTCCAACTTGCATACCGCCCCAACAGATCCACAGATGACTCCACACTGCACACTGACCTATCCCACCTGGACAAGAGGAATACCTACATCAGAATGCTGTTCATTGAATACAGCTCAGTATTCAACACCATAGTGCCCACAAAGCTCATGATGAAGAAAATGACCCTGGGACTAAACACCTCCCTCTGCAACTGGATCATGGACTTCCTGACGGGCCACCTCCAAGTGGTAAGGGAAGGCAACAACACATCTGCCACGCTGATCCTCAACACGGGGGCCCCTCAGGTGTGCGTGCTTAGTCCCCTCCTGTACTCCCTGTTCACCCACGACTGCGGGGCCAAGCACGACTCCCAACACCATGATTAAGTTTGCTGACGACACAACTGTGGTAGGTCTGATCACCGACAACGATGAGACGGCCTATAGGGAGGCAGTCAGAGACCTGGCAGTGTGGTGCCATGACAACAACCTCTACCTCAATGTGAGCAAGACGAAGGAGATGATCGTGGACTACTGGAAGAGGCGGACCGAACAGACCCCCATTAACATCGACGGGGCTGAAGTGGAGCGGGTCGAGAGTTTTAGGTTCTTTGGTGTCCACATCACCAACGAACTATCATGGTCCAAACATACCAAGACAGTCGTGAAGAGGGCATGACAAAACCTTTTCCCCTCAGGAGACTGAAAAGATTTGGCATGGGTCCCCAGATCCTCAAAAAGTTCTACAGCTGCACCATCGAGAGCATCCTGACCGGTTGCATCACCGCCTGGTATGGCAACTGCTCGGCATCCGACCGTAAGGTGCTACAGAGGGTAGTGCGTACGGCCCAGTACATCACTGGGGTCAAGCTTCCTGCCATCCAGGACCTCTATACCAGGCGGTGTCAGAGGAAGGACCTAAAGATTGTCAAAGACTTCAGTCACCCCAGTCATAGACTGTTCTCTCTGCAACCGCACAGCAAGCGGTACCGGAGTGCCAAGTCTAGGTCCAAAAGGCTTTTCTAAACAGCTTCTACCCACAAGCCATAAGACTCCTGAACAGCTAATCAAATGGCCACCTGGACTATTTGCATTGACCCCCTCCCTCCTTTGTTTTTACACTGCTGCTACTCACTGTTTATTATCTATGCAGGGGTCCTAAAGTCATACAATTCTAAAATCATAAAATTCCATATTTTAAAATTCTAAATTCTAAAATTCCTAAAATTCTAAATCAATTAACCCTTCTTAGACTTTTAGAGGCTAAATGGAGATGCAGAGACATTGAATCCTGATATAGGCCTTTAAAGAGACACACACAATCAACACACCAGACACCCAAAAATCTGATTCCAATAAAACATCTCTCTTTTTTTCTGACGGCTTGAAACGAAAGCAACCTCAGCTGATCCTTAAACTTTCCCCGCCGTAGCAGCACCCAGGGTGTGTGCGCGCCGGTTTCTCCTCACACCAACAGATCCAAACCCCTGTCAGCAGTTACTGTCTGTGATGCTCCTCAAACGGAGAACAGAAACTTAATAAACACATTCATAAATCAGCCATCATATTGCTTCATAATCACTTCAATACTATCCATATCCCTTCAAAGTGTGTGTGTGTGTGTGTGTGTGTGTGTGTGTGTGTGTGTGTGTGTGTGTGTGTGTGTGTGTGTGTGTGTGTGTGTGTGTGTGTGTGTGTGTGTGTGTGTGTGTGTGTGTGTGTGTGTGCATGCGTGCATCAGATCAAGATTTGCAGATGTTATCGCAGGTGCAGTGAAATCCTTGTGCTCCAAAAGTTAAGCAATACATTTAAAAAACAATGCAAACATAATCTAGATTTAAAAAATTCAGAACGAGCAATGTCAGAGACCGGAAAATGCAGCCAGGTCACCTGTGATACAAGTCAGTATTGGACGTCCGTCCATGTCTGACGACGTCGGGAGATGACTTATAAACCGGCCACTAGGGGCAACAGTGAGCGATGTTTCCTTCATTTTTGTCTAGGTCATTGTGGACGAGGATGGTGGACGGGCGTAAGCGTCTGCCTCTGGTGCCAAAGGTTTCACGATTGAATCCAGCGATATAAAGTTGTTTTTTTAAATGTTTGTTTGAAGCCTATCCCAAACCTCAACCGATACCTTAACCTTTCTGAGTTCATGCCTAAACTTAACCTTAAACACAGAAATTTGACGTTTGAGGAACATGGATGTTCCTATTTTTGAACTATTTTTGTTTCATCAGACCCGAGGACATTTCTCCAAAAAGTACGATCTTTGTCCCCATGTGCAGTTGCAAACCGTAGTCTGGCTTTTTTATGGTGGTTTTGGAGCAGTGGCTTCTTCCTTGCTGAGCGGCCTTTCAGGTTATGTCGATATAGGACTCGTTTTACTGTGGATATAGATACTTGTGTACCTGTTTCCTCCAGTATCTTCACAAGGTCCTTTGCTGTTGATCTGGGATTGATTTGCACTTTTCGCACCAAAGTACGTTCATCTCTAGGAGACAGAACGCATCTCCTTCTGTCTAGACAGTATAGACAGTATAGACAGTATAGACACTATAGACAGCATAGACAGTATAGACAGTATAGACAGCATAGACAGTGTAGACAGTAGAGACAGTATAGACAGTATAAACAGTATAGACAGTATTGACAGTATAGACATTATAGACAGCATAGACAGTATAGACATTATAGACAGTATAGACATTATAGACAGCATAGACAGTATAGACAGTATAGACAGTATAGACAGTATATTAATATACAAGTAACAGTAGTTATATAGGATGAGCCATGACTAGAATACAGTATGTACATATAAAGTGTGTAAAACAGTATGTAAAAAGTGTTAAAGTGACCAGCCTTCAAATAGGACAGCAGTCTCGGTAAGGTTCAGGGTAGAGTACCGGGTGGTAGCTGGCTAGTAACAGTGACTAAGGTTCAGGGTAGAGTACCGGGTGGTAGCTGGCTAGTAACAGTGACTAAGGTTCAGTGACGGTATTGGACGGAGGCTAGTAACAGTGACTAAGGTTCAGCGACGGTATTGGACGGAGGCTAGTAACAGTGACTAAGGTTCAGCGACGGTATTGGACGGAGGCTAGTAACAGTGACTAAGGTTCAGCGACGGTATTGGACGGAGGCTAGTAACAGTGACTAAGGTTCAGCGACGGTATTGGACGGAGGCTAGTAACAGTGACTAAGGTTCAGTGACGGTATTGGACGGAGGCTAGTAACAGTGACTAAGGTTCAGCGACGGTATTGGACGGAGGCTAGTAACAGTGACTGAGGTTCAGTGACGGTATTGGTCGGAGGCTAGTAACAGTGACTGAGGTTCAGTGACGGTATTGGACGGAGGCTAGTAACAGTGACTAAGGTTCAGCGACGGTATTGGACGGAGGCTAGTAACAGTGACTAAGGTTCAGCGACGGTATTGGACGGAGGCTAGTAACAGTGACTAAGGTTCAGCGACGGTATTGGACGGAGGCTAGTAACAGTGACTAAGGTTCAGTGACGGTATTGGTCGGAGGCTAGTAACAGTGACTAAGGTTCAGTGACGGTATTGGACGGAGGCTAGTAACAGTGACTAAGGTTCAGTGACGGCATTGGACGGAGGCTAGTAACAGTGACTGAGTTTCAGTGACGGTATTGGACGGAGGCTAGTAACAGTGACTGAGGTTCAGTGACGGTATTGGACGGAGGCTAGTAACAGTGACTAAGGTTCAGCGACGGTATTGGACGGAGGCTAGTAACAGTGACTGAGGTTCAGTGACGGTATTGGTCGGAGGCTAGTAACAGTGACTAAGGTTCAGTGACGGTATTGGACGGAGGCTAGAAACAGTGACTAAGGTTCAGTGACGGTATTGGACGGAAGCTAGTGACAGTGACTAAGGGTCAGTGACGGTATTGGACGGAGGCTAGTAACAGTGACTAAGGTTCAGTGACGGTATTGGACGGAGGCTAGTAACAGGACCTAAGGTTCAGTGACGGTATTGGACGGAGGCCGGCTAGTAACAGTGACTAAGGTTCAGTGACGGTATTGGACGGAGGCTAGTAACAGTGACTAAGGTTCAGTGACGGTATTGGACGGAGGCTAGTAACAGTGACTAAGGTTCAGCGACGGTATTGGACGGAGGCTAGTAGAAGTGACTAAGGTTCAGTGACGGTATTGGACGGAGGCTAGTAACAGTGACTAAGGTTCAGTGACGGTATTGGACGGAGGCTAGTAACAGTAACTAAGGTTCAGTGACGGTATTGGACGGAGGCCGGATAGTAACAGTGACTAAGGTTCAGTGACGGTATTGGACGGAGACTAGTAACAGTGACTAAGGTTCAGTGACGGTATTGGACGGAGGCTAGTAACAGTGACTAAGGTTCAGCGACGGTATTGGACGGAGGCTAGTAGAAGTGACTAAGGTTCAGTGACGGTATTGGACGGAGGCTAGTAACAGTGACTAAGGTTCAGTGACGGTATTGGACGGAGGCCGGCTAGTAACAGTGACTGAGGTTCAGTGACGGTATTGGACGGAGGCTAGTAACAGTGACTAAGGTTCAGCGACGGTATTGGACGGAGGCTAGTAACAGTGACTAAGGTTCAGTGACGGTATTGGACGGAGGCTAGTAACAATGACTAAGGTTCAGCGACGGTATTGGACGGAGGCTAGTAACAGTGACTAAGGTTCAGTGACGGTATTGGACGGAGGCCGGCTAGTAACAGTTACTAAGGTTCAGTGACGGTATTGGATGGAGGCCGGCTAGTAACAGTAACTAAGGTTCAGTGACGGTATTGGACGGAGGCTAGTAACAGTGACTAAGGTTCAGTGACGGTATTGGACGGAGGCCGGCTAGTAACAGTGACTAAGGTTCAGTGACGGTATTGGACGGAGGCTAGTAACAGTGACTAAGGTTCAGTGACGGTATTGGACAGAGGCCGGCTAGTAACAGTGACTAAGGTTCAGTGACGGTATTGGACGGAGGCTAGTAACAGTGACTAAGGTTCAGTGACGGTATTGGACGGAGGCCGGCTAGTAACAGTGACTAAGGTTCAGTGACGGTATTGGACGGAGGCTAGTAACAGTGACTAAGGTTCAGCGACGGTATTGGACGGAGGCTAGTAACAGTGACTGAGGTTCAGTGACGGTATTGCACGGAGGCTAGTAACAGTGACTGAGGTTCAGTGACGGTATTGGACGGAGGCTAGTAACAGTGACTAAGGTTCAGTGACGGTATTGGACGGAGGCTAGTAACAGTGACTAAGGTTCAGTGACGGTATTGGACGGAGGCTAGTAACAGTAACTAAGGTTCAGTGACGGTATTGGACGGAGTCTGGCTAGTAACAGTGACTAAGGTTCAGCGACGGTATTGGACGGAGGCTAGTAACAGTGACTAAGGTTCAGTGACGGTATTGGACGGAGGCTAGTAACAGTAACTAAGGTTCATCGACGGTATTGGACGGAGGCAAGATAGTGGTGACTGTTTAACAATCTGATTGCCTGGGGATAGAAGCTGTTTATCAGTCTCTCTCCTGCAGCTTTACTGTCTCCTCCTTCTGGATTTTAGCGGGGTGAACAGGCCATAGCTCTGTTGGCTGAGGTCCTTGATGGTCTTGGCCTCTTCTTGGCCTTCCTGGGACACCAGGTGCTGTGGGTGTGTTTGTGTGTGTGTGCACATTTAACTATACTATGCCAGAAGTTCCCACAAGAATCGTAAATGAACAAAACATGTAAGATCAAATGCTGTTCTAGGGTGTTTAGTGTTAAGTTTAGAATTAGTGGTTGGGTTAGAATTAGGTTTAGGGTTTAGGTTAGAATTAGGGCTAGGAGCTAGGTTAAGTTTTGGGGTAAGGGTTTGGGAAAATAGGATTTTGAATAGGACTGAATTGTGTGTCCCCACAAAGTTAGTTATACAAGACTGTGTGTGTGTGTCCCCACAAAGTTAGTTATACAAGACTGTGTGTGTATGTGCGTGTGCGTGTGCGTGCGCGTGCGCGTGCGTGTGTGTGTGTGTGTGTGTGTCAGGAGGCTGCTGACAGGAGGACGTCTCATAATAATGTCTGGAATGGAGTAAATGGAATGCTTTCAAAACACCATGGAAACCAGGTGTTTGATTCATTTATTCCATTCCAGTTATTTTACTATGAACCCATCCTCCCCAATTACAGTGCCACCAGCCTCCTGTGATGTGCGTGTTGGGTACTGTACAACTGCAGAGAAGAGAACAAGATGTTAAAACGCAGAGAGACTAATAGACCGACAGAAAAACACGGATGGAGGGAGAGACGCAGAGAGGACTATAACAATGGGTCTAAGGACATGAACCATGGTCTGTGACCTGTCCTCCTTTGCTCTCTCTCTCTCTCTCTCTCTCTCTCTCTCGCTCTGTCCTTCCTCTGTTCTCCCTCTCTTCCTCCTTTGGCTCGGCTCATCAAAAAAACAACAAGATGCAAAACAGATCCTAAGGCAGCGAGATGGACAGATAACCTGCTCTCACACCTGGAGAGAGAGAGAGAGAGAGAGAGAGAGAGAGAGAGAAAATCAGCTTGGCTCTGCTACATGTTGTTTTAGTTCTATGTTTTTAGAAATGACCCAGCTCCCCTCAATGACCCAGCTCCCCTCTGTGACCCAGCTCCCCTCCATGACCCAGCTCCCCTCCATGACCCAGCTCCCCTCCGTGACCCAGCTCCCCTCCATGACTCCCCTTTAATAGAGACATGACCCAGCTCCCCTCCGTGACCCAGCTCCCCTCCATGACCCAGCTCCCCTCCGTGACCCAGCTCCCCTCCGTGACCCAGCTCCCCTCTGTGACCCAGCTCCCCTCAATGACCCAGCTCCCCTCAATGACCCAGCTCCCCTCCGTGACCCAGCTCCCCTCCATGACCCAGCTCCCCTCCATGACCCAGCTCCCCTCCATGACCCAGCTCCCCTCCATGACCCAGCTCCCCTCCATGACCCAGCTCCCTTCAATGACCCAGCTCCCCTCCACACACTCCCCTTTAATATAGAGACATGACCCAGCTCCCCTCCATGACCCAGCTCCCCTCCATGACCCAGCTCCCTTCAATGACCCAGCTCCCCTCCACACACTCCCCTTTAATATAGAGACATGACCCAGCTCCCCTCCATGACCCAGCTCCTCTCCATGACCCAGCTCCCCTCCATGACCCAGCTCCCCTCCATGACCCAGCTCCCCTCCATGACCCAGCTCCCCTCCATGACCCAGCTCCCCTCCATGACCCAGCTCCCCTCCACACACTCCCCTTTAATAGAGACAAGACCCAGCTCCCCTCCATGACCCAGCTCCCCTCCATGGCCCAGCTCCCCTCCATGACCCAGCTCCCCTCCATGACCCAGCTCCCCTCCATGACCCAGCTCCCCTCCATGACCCAGCTCCCCTCCATGACCCAGCTCCCCTCCACACACTCCCCTTTAATAGAGACAAGACCCAGCTCCCCTCCATGACCCAGCTCCCCTCCATGGCCCAGCTCCCCTCAATGACCTAGCTCCCCTCCATGACCCAGCTCCCCTCCATGACCCAGCTCCCCTCTACACACTCCCCTTTAATAGAGACATGGCCCAGCTCCCCTCCATGACCCAGCTCCCCTCCATGACCCAGCTCCCCTCCACACACATGAACACTTAACACACTCACACACACACAATCCAGGGTTATTGATGGGATAGCCAGGTCAAAGGTTACAAAAGCTCTTCCCCCGAGTGTGTGTGTGTGTACCAGACTTTCTCCTTCTTTCAAGGTGTGTGTCGGTGTTATTTGTGACTTTGACCTATCTTTCCTTCTCTCTCTCTCTCTCTCTCTCTCAATTTATTTAAAATTTACGCGGCTTTATTGTGATGGGAAACATATTTTTACATTGCCAAAGCAATTGAAATAGGTAATAAACAAAAATGAAATAAACAATAAAAATATACAGTAAACATTACACTCACAAAAGTTCCAATATAATAAAGACATTTCAAATGTCATATTAAGTATATATACAGTGTTGTAACGATGTGCAAATAGTTAAAGTACAAAAGGGAAAATAAATAAACATAAATATAGGTTGTCTATTTATCCAGTCTGTCTGTTTTGTCTCCCCCTCTCTCTCTTTTCTACTTTTTGTCTCTTTATCAGCATTCTAAACATTCAGTAACGTTCTAAACATTCAGCAACGTTCTAAACATTCAGTAACATTCTAAACATTCAGTAATGTTCAGTAACGTTCTAAACATTCAGTAACATTCTAAACATTCAGTAACATTCTAAACATTCAGTAACGTTCTAAACATTCAGTAACATTTTAAACATTCAGTAATGTTCAGTAACGTTCTAAACATTCAGTAACATTCAGTAACGTTCTAAACATTCAGTAACATTCTAAACATTCAGTAACGTTCTAAACATTCAGTAACGTTCTAAACATTCAGTAACGTTCTAAACATTCAGTAACATTCTAAACATTCAGTAACATTCTAAACATTCAGTAACATTCTAAATATTCAGTAACATTCTAAACATTCAGTAATGTTCAGTAACGTTCTAAACATTCAGTAACATTCTAAACATTCAGTAACGTTCTAAACATTCAGTAACATTCTAAACATTCAGTAACGTTCTAAACATTCAGTAACATTCTAAACATTCAGTAATGTTCAGTAACGTTCTAAACATTCAGTAACATTCAGTAACGTTCTAAACATTCAGTAACATTCTAAACATTCAGTAATGTTCTAAACATTCAGTAACGTTCTAAACATTCAGTAACATTCTAAACATTCAGTAATGTTCAGTAACGTTCTAAACATTCAGTAACATTCAGTAACGTTCTAAACATTCAGTAACATTCTAAACATTCAGTAACGTTCTAAACATTCAGTAACGTTCTAAACATTCAGTAACACTCTAAACATTCAGTAACATTTTAAACATTCAGTAACGTTATAAACATTCAGTAACATTCTAAACATTCAGTAATGTTCAGTAACGTTCTAAACATTCAGTAACATTCAGTAACATTCAGTAACGTTCTAAACATTCAGTAACATTCTAAACATTCAGTAACGTTCTAAACATTCAGTAACGTTCTAAACATTCAGTAACATTCTAAACATTCAGTAACGTTCTAAACATTCAGTAACGTTCTAAACATTCAGTAACGTTCTAAACATTCAGTAACGTTCTAAACATTCAGTAACATTCTAAACATTCAGTAACGTTCTAAACATTCAGTAACCATTCTAAGCATTCAGTAACATTCAGTAACGTTCTAAACATTCAGTAACATTCTAAACATTCAGTAACCATTCTAAGCATTCAGTAACATTCAGTAATGTTCTAAACATTCAGTAACATTCTAAACATTCAGTAACGTTCTAAACATTCAGTAACGTTCTAAACATTCAGTAATGTTCTAAACATTCAGTAACGTTCTAAACATTCAGTAACGTTCTAAACATTCAGTAACATTCTAAACATTCAGTAACATTCTAAACATACATTCAGTAACGTTCTAAACATTCAGTAACGTTCTAAACATTCAGTAACCATTCTAAGCATTCAGTAACATTCAGTAACGTTCTAAACATTCAGTAACATTCTAAACATTCAGTAACCATTCTAAGCATTCAGTAACATTCAGTAATGTTCTAAACATTCAGTAACATTCTAAACATTCAGTAACGTTCTAAACATTCAGTAACGTTCTAAACATTCAGTAACCATTCTAAGCATTCAGTAACATTCTAAACATGCAGTAATGTTCTAAACATTCAGTAACGTTCTAAACATTCAGTAACGTTCTAAACATTCAGTAACGTTCTAAACATTCAGTAACATTCTAAACATGCAGTAACGTTCTAAACATTCAGTAACGTTCTAAACATTCAGTAACGTTCTAAACATTCAGTAACGTTCTAAACATTCAGTAACGTTCTAAACATTCAGTAACATTCTAAACATTCAGTAACGTTCTAAACATTCAGTAACATTCTAAACATTCAGTAACATTCTAAACATACATTCAGTAATGTTCTAAACATTCAGTAACAGAGTAACATTCTAAACATTCAGTAACAGAGTAACATTCTAAACATTCAGTAACAATCTAAACATTCAGTAACGTTCTAAACATTCAGTAACGTTCTAAACATTCAGTAACATTCTAAACATTCAGTAACATTCTAAACATACATTCAGTAACGTTCTAAACATTCAGTAACAGAGTAACATTCTAAACATTCAGTAACAGAGTAACATTCTAAACATTCAGTAACAATCTAAACATTCAGTAACGTTCTAAACATTCAGTAACGTTCTAAACATTCAGTAAAATTCTAAACATTCAGTAACATTCTAAACATACATTCAGTAACGTTCTAAACATTCAGTAACAGAGTGACATTCTAAACATTCAGTAACAATCTAAACATTCAGTAATGTTCTAAACATTCAGTAACGTTCTAAACATTCAGTAACGTTCTAAACATTCAGTAACGTTCTAAACATTCAGTAATGTTCTAAACATTCAGTAACGTTCTAAACATTCAGTAACGTTCTAAACATTCAGTAACATTCTAAACATACATTCAGTAACGTTCTTAACATTCAGTAATGTTCTAAACATTCAGTAATGTTCTAAACATTCAGTAACGTTCTAAACATTCAGTAACATTCTAAACATACATTCAGTAACGTTCTAAACATTCAGTAAAGTTCTAAACATTCTTTAACAATCTAAACATTCAGTAACGTTCTAAACATTCTTTAACAATCTAAACATTCAGTAAAGTTCTAAACATTCTTTAACAGTCTAAACATTCAGTAACAGAGTAACATTCTTTTCAGATCAGGACCAAACCAGAGAGTATAGTTTTGGTCATTGATTCGATATTTTATTTTAAACAGTTTGACTTTGGATCCAAAATACTACACACACACACACACACACAGTAATGAAATGTTTTGATGAGCGAGATAGTGACTGATTTTATACTATAAATAGCTTTGGTGTACGCCTGCGTATCTCCAAAGCACTACCATGTGAATGTGTGTGAGTAAGCAAGTACTTGTTTCAGCTTTGTGTGTGTTTTCCCTCTGTGTACCTCACATCCCCCTGAGGTTTTGGAGCATTCCCAAATTCACAGAAAAGAGAATAAAACAAAATAAAATTGTAATTGTTTTTATAAGGGAGAAAGGTTAGCATATCTTTTCTGATCTCCTTCCATGATATTTATAAGGAGTTAAAATGTCAAATGACATTAACATAATTGGGAGTCTTAAGGGACTTGCTTGATTGAATGCAGCCCAAGGTCGGTGTGTGCGTGTGTGTGTGCGTGCGTGCGTGCGTGCGTGCGTGTGTGTGCGTGCGTGCGTGCGTTACACACACTCTGTAAAGCAAGAACCTAAATGCCGAAAGATAGACTGAAAATCCCCAAAGAAGGAGGGAAGGGACATACAAGCTGACATCCTCCAGCATATCCTGAGACTAGAGACCCATATCCTGAGACTAGAGACCCATATCCTGAGACTAGAGACCCATATCCTGAGACTAGAGACCCATATCCTGAGACTAGAGACCCATATCCTGAGACTAGAGACCCATATCCTGAGACTAGAGACCCATATTCTGAGACTAGAGACCCATATCCTGAGACTAGAGACCCATATCCTGAGACTAGAGACCCATATCCTGAGACTAGAGACCCATATCCTGAGACTAGAGACCCATATCCTGAGACTAGAGACCCATATCCTGAGACTAGAGACCCATATCCTGAGACTAGAGACCCATATCCTGAGACTAGAGACCCATATCCTGAGACTAGAGACCCATATCCTGAGATTAGAGACCCATATCCTGACCCTGGAGATTAGAGACCCCTATTCTGACCCTGGAGATTAGAGACCCATATTCTGACCCTTGAGATTAGAGACCCCTATTCTGACCCTGGAGATTAGAGACCCATATTCTGACCCTGGAGATTAGAGACCCATATTCTGACCCTTGAGACTAGAGACCCATATTCTGACCCTTGAGACTAGAGACCCATATCCTGACCCTGGAGATTAGAGACCCATATTCTGACCCTTGAGATTAGAGACCCATATTCTGACCCTTGAGACTAGAGACCCATATTCTGACCCTTGAGATTAGAGACCCATATTCTGACCCTTGAGATTAGAGACCCATATTCTGACCCTTGAGACTAGAGACCCATATTCTGACCCTTGAGATTAGAGACCCATATTCTGACCCTTGAGACTAGAGACCCATATTCTGACCCTTGAGACTAGAGACCCATATCCTGACCCTGGAGATTAGAGACCCATATTCTGACCCTTGAGATTAGAGACCCATATTCTGACCCTTGAGACTAGAGACCCATATTCTGACCCTTGAGATTAGAGACCCATATTCTGACCCTTGAGATTAGAGACCCATATTCTGACCCTTGAGACTAGAGACCCATATTCTGACCCTTGAGATTAGAGACCCATATTCTGACCCTTGAGACTAGAGACCCATATTCTGACCCTGGAGACTAGAGACCCATATTCTGACCCTGGAGACTAGAGACCCATATTCTGACCCTGTAGATTAGAGACCCATATTCTGACCCTGTAGATTAGAGACCCATATTCTGACCCTGGAGATTAGACCCATATTCTGACCCTTGAGATTAGAGACCCATATTCTGACCCTGGAGACTAGAGACCCATATTCTGACCCTGGAGACTAGAGACCCATATTCTGACCCTGGAGACTAGAGACCCATATTCTGACCCTGGAGACTAGAGACCCATATTCTGACCCTGGAGATTAGAGACCCATTGAGACCAAGATGTCTTAGTGTTTTATCACCTCCCAGATCTCTCAGAATCAGATTGAATAAAGAGAACCGTGTCGTAAAACACAGACTCTGCTATCTCTCTTCTACCTTCTATAAATCATTTCAAATTCCTTATGTTTAGCAAAACAGATGGCACTATTATTTTATTTACGGATAGCCAGGGGCACTCAGACATCATTTACAAAGGAAGCATTTGTGTTTAGTGAGTCTGCCAGATCAGAGGCAGTAGGGATGACCAGGGATGTTCTCTGTTTAGTGAGTCCGCCAGGCCAAAGGCAGTAGGGATGACCAGGGATGTTCTCTGTTTAGTGAGTCCTCCAGATCAGAGGCAGTAGGGATGACCAGGGATGTTCTCTGTTTAGTGAGTCCGCCAGGCCAAAGGCAGTAGGGATGACCAGGGATGTTCTCTGTTTAGTGAGTCCTCCAGATCAGAGGCAGTAGGGATGACCAGGGATGTTCTCTGTTTAGTGAGTCCTCCAGATCAGAGGCAGTAGGGATGACCAGGGATGTTCTCTGTTTAGTGAGTCCTCCAGATCAGAGGCAGTAGGGATGACCAGGGATGTTCTCTGTTTAGTGAGTCCTCCAGATCAGTGGCAGTAGGGATGACCAGGGATGTTCTCTTGAAAAGATTTGGCATGGGTCCTCAGATCCTCAAAAGGTTTTACAGCTGCACCATCGAGAGCATCCTGACGGGTTGCATCACTGCCTGGTACGGCAACGGCTCGGCCTCCGACCTTATGGCACTACAGAGGGTAGTGCGAATGGCCCAGTACATCACTGGGGACAAGCTTCCTGCCATCCAGGACCTCTATACCAGGTGGTCAGAGGAAGGCCCTAAAATCTGTCAAAGACTCCAGCCACCCTAGTCATAGACTATTCTCTCTGCTACCACACTGCAAGCGGTACCGGAGCACCAAGTCTAGGTCCAAGAGGCTTCTAAACAGCTTCTACCACCAAGCCATAAGACTCCTGAACAGCTAATCAAATGGCAAGTCGGACTATTTGCATTGCCCCCCCCCCTTACGCTGCTGCTACTCTCTGTTATTATCTATGCATAGTCACTTTAACTCTACCTATGCTACCATTCCAAAGTTTGGGGTCACTTAGAAATGTCCTTGTTTTTTAAAGAAAAGCACATTTTAATAATAATAGCCACACCACACCAAACTTTATCAGGGTAATAACAAAAGTAAGTCAAGCCATTTGTTCGTAGGGACTATAAGAGCAGGCTATTATGTTGCGGCAAACACAGGATTTACAGTTGGAACTTAATTTGGGTCAAAGAAAATGGCTCAACATAATTAAATAAATAGGTTGTCCTCCTCCTCCTCCTCCTCCTCCTTCTCCTCAACAACAGGACTAGGTTGTCCTCCTCCTCCTTCTCCTCAACAACAGGACTAGGTTGTCCTCCTCCTCCTCCTCCTTCTCCTCAACAACAGGACTAGGTTGTCCTCCTCCTCCTCCTCCTTCTCCTCCTCAACAACAGGACTAGGTTGTCCTCCTCCTCCTTCTCCTCAACAACAGGACTAGGTTGTCCTCCTCCTCCTCCTTCTCCTCAACAACAGGACTAGGTTGTCCTCCTCCTCCTCCTCCTCCTTCTCCTCAACAACAACAGGACTAGGTTGTCCTCCTCCTCCTCATTCTCCTCAACAACAGGACTAGGTTGTCCTCCTCCTCCTCCTTCTCCTCAACAACAGGACTAGGTTGTCCTCCTCCTCCTCCTCCTCAACAACAGGACTAGGTTGTCCTCCTCCTCCTCCTTCTCCTCAACAACAGGACTAGGTTGTCCTCCTCCTCCTCCTCCTCCTCCTCCTCCTCCTCCTCCTCTTCCTCAACAACAGGACTAGGTTGTCCTCCTCCTCCTCCTTCTCCTCAACAACAGGACTAGGTTGTCCTCCTCCTCTTTCTCCTCAACAACAGGACTAGGTTGTCCTCCTCCTCCTCCTTCTCCTCAACAACAGGACTAGGTTGTCCTCCTCCTCCTCCTCCTCCTCCTCCTCCTCCTCCTCCTCTGTGACCAACAATTGTGAACTGGTTTCCCATCACATTTTCATCTTTAGGCCTACTTATGTTTTTTTAGGAAATCTGTAGGAAATCTGGATTATGGCAAGCCATTTTATTGGTTGCTTGATTTATTTTTAGGATGAATGTGCGCCTGCCTGCAGGAGACTTTTTAATGTAGTCTAATCCGATTTAAAAAAACATTGAGTGGTTGTGTTTATGCCACATATAAAAAAGGTAATACATTTTAAAAGTGAATTGATAAATAGGCCTATTTAGGCTATGTTGAATGGTTAGGTTCTAGGCGCTCGAGGAAAAGCCTCTCTGATTGGACAGAGCACATGGTCAGCTGTACTGAATAACTGGGTCTGCTGGGAACATAATGTGGTCAGTATTATTATAGGACGAATTGGGAGAATGATTCATCTGAAACAGACTGCACATCTCAATATCAGAAGGAACAATACAGCCAGACTGGCCTGCTACTGTGTCTTACTAGACCTTATGAACTGTAGAGAGGAAGACCACATCTGATCCAAATGGAATGAAACATTCAAATCACAGTTTATTTTGCACTGTTCTTCAAATGACACTTTCCCTGCAGCCCTACAGTAGAACTGTGTACTCACTTGAGAACAATAATGCGATCGTTAATTACATTGTGGGGTTGTAGGCTACTATAGTCTAGGTTAGGATAACTGTCTTGTCCCTAAAACAAGATCAATAAGGGGGACCTTTTTGAGCTGTGTGTTGTTTTAATGCGCAATGATTCGCCTGGCCTGTCCTCTGACTTATCAGCTTGTCCTATTTTTTTTTTACTCGACAATTCATATTGAAAATTGATTGATCCAGCTTTGATTGTTTTTTACGTGTGGTATGATCGCTGGTTAATCTAATGCAGATCTGGATAAACAATCCACCTACCGCTGTTGTCACTATGAATGGTGGATAGAGGGCAGGATAGACAGTTAGACCGGTAGACTATATTGACATGTGGTAATAGTAAAAGTTAGCACATGGAAAAAGCGTAGTGCGTAAAGGAAGTACCAAAACACCTTGACATGAGGACATTAGTCTGGGTGGAAGACATTATATGGTAAAACCTGCAAAAGGGGTGAATGTAAAGCAGGGAAAAACACACTACCCTCCTCTGTGACCAATAAAAACACACTATCCTCCTCTGTGACCAA
>NW_021822679.1:72284-79784 GCF_901001165.1 Salmo trutta
CTCCTTCCAGTTCTCTGCTGCCAATGACTGGAACGAACTACAAAAATCTCTAAAACTGGAAACACTTATCTCCCTCACTAGCTTTAAGCACCAGCTGTCAGAGCAGCTCCCAGATCACTGCACCTGTACATAGCCCATCTATAATTTAGCCCAAACAACTACCTCTTCCCCTACTGTATTTATTTATTTATTTTGCTCCTTTGCACCCCATTATTTCTATTTCTACTTTGCACTTTCTTCCACTACAAATCTACCATTCCAGTGTTTTACTTGCTATATTGTATTTACTTTGCCACCATGGCCTTTATTGCCTTTACCTCCCTTATCTCACCTCATTTGCTCACATTGTATATAGACTTATTTGTCTACTTTATTATTGACTGTATGTTTGTTTTACTCCATGTGTAACTCTGTGTTGTTGTATGTGTCAAACTGCTTTGCTTTATCTTGGCCAGGACGCAATTGTAAATGAGAACTTGTTCTCAACTTGCCTACCTGGTTAAATAAATGTGAAATAACAAGAAAAAAGAAAAATAAATTCAGACAGACATTTCAGACATTTAATACATTTAGACAGACATTTAAGACATTTAGTTAATTTAAAAGACATTATTCTCAGGGGACATAGTGTGGATTGTGTATGAATAGAACTGCATCCCAAATGGCACCCTATTCCCTATGGACCCTGGTCAAAAGTAGTGCATTATATAGGGAATAGGGTTCTATAGGGCCCTGGTCTAAAGTAGTGCTTATATAGGGAATAGGGTTCCATAGGGCCCTGGTCTAAAGTAGTGCACTATATAGGGAATAGGGTTCTATAGGGCCCTGGTCTAAAGTAGTGCACTATATAGGGAATAGGGTTCTTTAGGGCTCTGGTCTAAAGTAGTGCACTATATAGGGAATAGGGTTCTATAGGGCCTTGGTCTAAAGTAGTGCACTATATAGGGAATAGGGTTCCATAGGGCCCTGGTCTAAAGTAGTGCACTATATAGGGAATAGGGTTCTATAGGGCCCTGGTCTAAAGTAGTGCACTATATAGGGAATAGGGTTCTATAGGGCCCTGGTCTAAAGTAGTGCTTATATAGGGAATAGGGTTCTATAGGGCCCTGGTCAAAAGTAGTGCCCTATATAGGGAATAGGGTTCTATAGGGCCCTGGTCTAAAGTAGTGCACTATATAGGGAATATGGTGCCATAGGGATCTGGTCTAAAGTAGTGCACTATATAGGGAATAGGGTTCTATAGGGCTCTGGTCTAAAGTAGTGCACTATATAGGGAATAGGTCAGGGAGATCGCTCAAGATTGACTTCGAAAATGGACGTATGTCCATGTCCTGAGGACATCAGGAAATTCCTTCAAAACCGGCCACTAGGGCGTTGCAGACGGGGGTTGTGGATAATCCCGTTACTCCAGATCTGAAGGTTGTGTTTTCCATCCCAGTGGTTTATGTTTTAACCCCAAACCTAAACCCTTAACTTAACCATTCAGACTGAGTGACTAAACGTAATGTTTTTAACCCTATCCCAAACCTAAACCCTTAACTTAACCATTCAGAATGAGTGACTAAACATAATGTTTTTAACCCTATCCAAAACGTTAACCCTTAACCTTAACCCGTAACTTTGAAAGTGGACGTTTGGAGCAACTTTGAAATGTTATGTTTGGAGAAACAGAATGATGCTGAGCACAAAGAGTCATCCAACGGTGTCAAAAACTATTTCACCTATTTCTTCTGTATGCCATCCTCACTGGCTGCTTTGGCAGACTCCCCTAATAACTCTGCTACCTCTGGTTTTACCCCCCAATTTTTTTTAGCAAAAAACACTCTCAAGATCTGGAACCAGTCTAGATGTCACTTTGGATTGTAAACCTATTCGTTAAGGGCCCTTTTACACAGAAACCCCATTTTCCATCCATCCTTCTCATCTGGTTTAACCTTGGCATCGAATCATTTAATGATTTATATAATCGATGGCATGTTTGCATCGTTCCAAAAACTCTCAGCTACCGAATCCCCCGAGCTGACAAGGTAAAAATCTGTCGTTCTGCCTCTGAACAAGGCAGTTAAACCCCACTGTTCCCCGATAGGCCGTCATTGTAAATAAGAATTTGTTTTTAACTGACTTGCCTGGTTAAAATAAAGGTTAAATAAAGGTTAAATAAAGATTAAATAAAATAAAGAATCCACTCTTTTATTTTTTTCCAAACATCGTTTAATCAAAATCCTCCCCAACGCACTCATTGGACTAAACTCTATCCTGATGTCGACCCTGTTCTGGTGTCGGCAATCTCTTGCTTCGTTGATATTGTTTAGGTCTATTCCCTTCTCTATCTTTGATAACCATGTCTAAAGTATTACAGGTGTCCTTTACCCCTACGGCCATAGCATCGTTCGTTTGGGGGTAATACCTGATACCTTGACGCTGCTAAAATAGACATCTGACTTTGTAGCTTTTTTTAAGTTTGTTGACAAGAAGATTGATTTTACTTCAGTGGAAATCTCCTCCTTCCTCATTTTCTAATTCTACTGAATGTGACAGCTTTTCTTTACCTGCAATTTCCCTCCGCAGTAAACTACCTTTACTAGATTTGTATTTAATTGATCTGCCTTTGTGTTTAATATTATTATTATATTAATATTAGTCAGACTTTATATTAGAATTGTTCATTTTAAAGACCAGATGTTTTTTTATTTTACTTTGTTGTTATTGTTGTTTTGTTATAAAAGTATTATTTAAGAATGTTATATATTTTTTTATTGGCATATACATTCCAACCTTTAAAAATCACATAATATATTTATATATTTTTGTTTATATGTTGACAAGAAGAAGAAAAAAAAGTAATACATTTTTTTTCTTTTGAGAAATGTGGATAAACGTCAGAATCTGAAGTCAAACTGTGAGATCTTGTTGGAGTAGATTGTCTTTTGTGATGCAGAGGATCGTGTTTTAAGATGTTCTGGTGTTGAGTAAGATATACGCTACAGTCAAGTGTATTATAGACGAGGGGTCTAATTCAGGTGTAACAGTATGGGGTGTATGGCGTTATGGGGTGTATGAGGTGTATGGGGTTAATGGCGTTATGGGGTGTATGGCATTATGGGGTGTATGGCATGGTGTATTGTGGGGTGTATTGTATGGTGTATTGTGGGGTATGGTGTTATCTAGTGGGTGTATGATCCATATATGCTATGTTTGTGTATTTTCATCCTTTATTTAACCTTTATTTAACCTTTAATTTAACTAGGCAAGTCAGTTCAGAACAAATTCTTATTTACAATGACGGCCTATCAGGGAACAGTGGGTTAAACTGCCTTGTTCAGGGGCAGAACAACAGATTTTTACCTTGTCAGCTCAGGGGGATTCGATCCCAGCAACCTTTTGGTTACTGGCCCAACGCTCTAACCACTAGGCTACCTGCCACCCCTGCATATGGAGCAATATGATTTAGAAAGGCTGTTATAAACATATGAGGCACTCATATATTATAATATATACCCTAACAGAGTTGAATAGAGTGATTAAATCAAGTAAACAAAGTTGTAGTCTACGTTTGACAGTTTCAATCTCACTCACTTGAACTTCCATCGACCTTGGCAACGGACACTGGCCTCCCCCGTGTGCGTCAAGCCACCTGCAATGACTGTTGTGCCCGCTAGGCGGCAGTGTAGGGCCGTGCGTAATACTTATATACTTCATCACTGACACGGACGGCAAGAGATGGCAGAGCAGAGAGAGAGAGAGAGAGTGAGAGAGTAGCAAAGATCCAGAGCAGAGAGCGAGAGAGAAATAGGCAGAGCAGAAAGGGAGAGAGAAAGAGAGATTCCTGGTATGTCTTAGAAAAATATCATAAAAAGAAAAAAGCACAGAAACCCTCTCGCTTCATTCAGTGCAAACACGGCAAGTTTTCTTTGGCTAGGAGAGAATGGAGAGAATAATAGAGACGAGATGGAGAAAAAGAGAGGGAGAGAGGATGGAGATAGATAGAGAGGGGGGAGAGGAGAGCGAGAAAGAGAAAGAGGGGGAGAGACAGGGCAGACCCTGGATGTCCAGAATTTAAATTTAAAAAAAATCGCAGACAAACTGACATATGTTGGAATGAATGGGATGGTGTGTGTGTGTCTGTCGAAACTTTACCACGATACCAATGTTACACTAAATGGTTCATTTTTGTATTCAACTAATGTTGTCTGTGTGTAAATATACATGTGACATGAGTCTATTATCGTGAATGTAGCCAGGAGGCTGCTAAGCACGTCTTCTCTCATCAACTCTCTATGCTTCTGATTAACGGGGTGTTCATGCATGCGTCTCTCTGTGTGTGTGCAGCACCAGAGCTCGCGAAGGCAGCACTATATGGATCAACATTGAGGCGCGGGGTCAGAACATCGCAGAGGAAGAGAGAAGAACTCACCTTTACATTTTAGTCATTTAGCAGACGTTCTTATCCAGAGTGACTTACAGTAGTGAATACATACATTTCATACATTTTTTTTTCCTGTGCTGGCCCCCCGTGGGAATCGAACCTACAACCCTGGTGTTGCAAACACCATGCTCTACCAACTGAGCTACAGGGAAGGCTACACCTGTGTGCTCGTGATTAACCTGATGCCTATAAATGCATAAATGAATTAACACTTCATTGAATGACAATAGGCTACATCTTAACATGTACTTGCTGTTCATAATCTTTCTGTGTAATTTGAAGAGTCTATCCTCATATGGCGCGAGTTGGCCTTCAGTTCCAAGCAATGAAACAAATCCCGTTACGCACGCCCCCCCCCATCGATTGTCTTTGGATCGTTACCGTCTTCGGGAACCGGGTGGGCGAAACGGAGAACATCGATGAGTGACCGAGTGCGAAATATTGTAAAGAAAAGTCTTGGAGCCACGGAGCTGTGTTCCAGATCAGACAACATTCTAAACGGTCTCCGTCTCTTTATAATAAAGAAATAAATACCTATAAATAACTATAGTTACATAAATGAATTTTATAATAAAAACGTAATCATCATCACCATCATCATATGCCCATTCACACAGTTATAGGTGAATATGTCTGATTCAATACAAGTGTATGTATCCAACACCCAGGTGAGAGGTTCGCAGTAGCGGGAACCCCCCCAACTCTCTCTCGGGCGGGCCGCCAGGTCCCGCACGCTCCAACCCCGTCTTATTCACTTTCCACCCCGCCTCGGAGAGAGAGAGAGGTGGGGTGGCGTTGGGCGTGTGTAGCCTGGTGTGTATGGTGGGGTTAGAGGGATGGGGGTGGGAGCCGGGGAAGGGAAGGGAAGGGGGGGGGTCTCTAGCTGGCCTAGCCGTCTCGTAGTTCCGTGGGGAGGTGTTACGGGGGTTGGGGGGGAACCGCTCGCTCCAACCCTGGCTGCCTGCCGGCGCGCAGCCTGCCTGTTACTATATAAACACATACTGAGAGAGGCTGCCTGCGCTTCTCACTACACACACTCAGAGAAACCTGGATGTGAAAGAGAGGGAAAGAGAGAAAGAGAGAGAGAGAGTGACACGACAGAGAGTGTGTGTGAGTGAGAGAACGAACGCTACTAGTTGGAGAAGAAGGTAAAGAGAGACAGGGGAGACGACTAACGGTTGCCTAAAGCAGCATCAGAAGACTCGGTGACCGTCACTCTCGGGCTCCATCGGGCTCCCGCGCGCTCTGCTGCAAAACGGATTATTATTATTATTTTTGTAACATTTTTATTTCCATTTTTTATTTTTTTTCTCTTCGTCTGCCTCTTGAACAACACTTTATTTTACAATCTTGAGAAAGATTTTTGAAGGTATAATAAGCTTCTTTTTTTTTTGCGGAATAGAGGGAGAGGGGTTATTCTGGGAAGTTTTTCCTCTACTTTCCATTTCTTGTAACTTTTTTAAAAGAAAAGTTCTGGTTTATTTTCAGAATACTTTCCGAGACTCGCTCACTGTTTCCACGTGCGCTCTGAGAGCGGGACAAATACTTGTCAGACGGACCTTTTTTATCCCTTACTGTTGTATTTTCTTATTTAGGGGAAATTGACCTAGAAATCAAACCAAAATGAGATTTCAAACGTTAATTCATCAGTTTCCACTCTCGTTGAATGCTTTCCTTCATTAAAGTTATTGAAGGTGAAGTTTTGAAAAAGGACTTTGTAACATATTTCTTTACACACTGATTGATAGCATTGGAAGTGCGAGAGGGGGAGAGAGTTTAGCGCACCATCTGTAGAGTTACTTGTAGGTCTATTCACGCCACTGAATTATCTATTTCAACAACAACAACAACAAAAAATAGCATTTTTTATAGTTATATTTCATAATCAATCAATTACAATCAATCAAGTCATTTTTATCGATATATTGATTGATCATCCTCAGAGCATTTCCAATTCCGTATAACCCAACTTCCCTCAACCTGCACGGTGGTGAGATCAGTGATTTCATCCTCCCCTCCTCCTCCACCACCATCATCCTCATCATCACCCAGACACCGACCCTTCCTCGCCATGCTATTCGATAACTTTGACCTGGTTTCGGCCTTGGCCACCCTAGCGGCCTGCGTGGTGTCCATGGCCCTCCTTCTAGTTGCGTCCCAGCGACTCTGGCAGCTTCGCTGGACGTCAACCCGAGATAAGGAATGCAAGTTACCGATGCCTAAAGGTTCCATGGGGTTCCCCATCATAGGAGAAACCTGCCACTGGCTCTTCCAGGTAAGACCGTCACAATATGTCTCTCTCTCTCTCTCGCTCCGTCTTTCTGTCTGTGACCGTTTGTGGGTCTTTGGATGATTGTCGGTCTCTTTTTACGCACGGTGTCTCTGTCTGTCAGTGGGTCTTTCTAGTCATGTTTACGTCTCTGTCTTTTATATAGCCCATGAGGTCTATCTCTCTCTGGTCTTTTTATCTACTGTTGGATGACAATACCTGTTCCACATCCAGTTTGTCATTTAATTCCCTCACATCAGATGTGTATCCTACCGTCACTACATGGCCATGTGCGTAAAAAAAAACCGTTGTTGCTGCTATTTATCCTTATATAAGATTGAGTTCATGGTTAGGAGGTTAACGGTCAGGGGGTAGGCTAGGCGTTAAGGTGAGCGTTGGTCTCTCTCTGTCTCCCCCGTCTCTGTGCCTCCCTAGACCGGCTCCCTCCCCTCCTCTAGCTGTCCCCGAGTCGCTTCATAACTTTAGCGCAAGGTCTAGATGTAGCAGTCTGGACGTGTCAAGTTACCGAAACACGAAACGTTTCTTTTTTTTCTTCTATTGTGGATGTGTGTACAGTCGTGCGTAATAGTTGTGTGAATGAAATATTTGGCAACTATCCACGGTTTATTTATATTGGTCACTCTACTGTAGGCTAGATATCATATCACGACCCATGAGCATGAAGAACTTGGCTTTTCATTCCTAGTGTTCAAACTCCTAAACAGAATTTCATTAAACTTTCATGGGTCCGTCACACAGTCAGTAGCTTCTTAATAGGTCCCATCAGCGCGATGTGAAAAAAGAG
>NW_021822679.1:82284-86163 GCF_901001165.1 Salmo trutta
CTACTGACTACAACCATACAACTAGACAATACAAACTACTGACTACAACCCCCCAACTAGACAATACAGACTACTGACTACAACAATACAGCTAGACAATACAGACTACTGACTACAACCATACAACTAGACAATACAGACTACTGACTACAACCCCCCAACTAGACAATACAGACTACTGACTACAACCATACAGCTAGACAATACAGACTACTGACTACAACCATACAGCTAGACAATACAGACTACTGACTACAACAATACAGCTAGACAATACAGACTACTGACTACAACCATACAACTAGACAATACAGACTACTGACTACAACCCCCCAACTAGACAATACAGACTACTGACTACAACCATACAACTAGACAATACAGACTACTGACTACAACCCCCCAACTAGACAATACAGACTACTGACTACAACCCCCCAACTAGACAATACAGACTACTGACTACAACCCCCCAACTATACAATACAGACTACTGACTACAACCATACAGCTAGACAATACAGACTACTGACTACAACCATACAACTAGACAATACAGACTACTGACTACAACCATACGACTAGACAATACAGACTACTGACTACAACCATACAGCTAGACAATACAGACTACTGACTACAACCCACCAACTAGACAATACAGACTACTGACTACAACCATACAGCTAGACAATACAGACTACTGACTACAACCCCCCAACTAGACAATACAGACTACTGACTACAACCATACAACTAGACAATACAGACTACTGACTACAACCATACAGCTAGACAATACAGACTACTGACTACAACCATACAGCTAGACAATACAGACTACTGACTACAACCATACAGCTAGACAATACAGACTACTGACCACAACCCCCCAACTAGACAATACAGACTACTGACTACACCCCCCCAACTAGACAATACAGACTACTGACTACAACCATACAACTAGACAATACAGACTACTGACTACAACCATACGACTAGACAATACAGACTACTGACTACAACCATACAGCTAGACAATACAGACTACTGACTACAACCCCCCAACTAGACAATACAGACTACTGACTACAACCATACAGCTAGACAATACAGACTACTGACTACAACCCCCCAACTAGACAATACAGACTACTGACTACAACCATACAGCTAGACAATACAGACTACTGACTACAACCCCCCAACTAGACAATACAGACTACTGGCTACAACCATACAACTAGACAATACAGATTACTGACTACAACCCCCCAACTAGACAATACAGACTACTGACTACAACCATACAACTAGACAATACAGACTACTGACTACAACCCCCCAACTAGACAATACAGACTACTGACTACAACCATACAGCTAGACAATACAGACTACTGACTACAACCATACAACTAGACAATACAGACTACTGACTACAACCCCCCAACTATACAATATAGACTACTGACTACAACCCCCCAACTAGACAATACAGACTACTGACTACAACCCCCCAACTAGACAATACAGACTACTGACTACAACCCCCCAACTAGACAATACAGACTGCTGACTACAACCATACAGCTAGACAATACAGACTACTGACTACAACCATACAGCTAGACAATACAGACTACTGACTACAACCCCCCAACTAGACAATACAGACTACTGACTACAACCCCCCAACTAGACAATACAGACTACTGACTACAACCCCCCAACTAGACAATACAGACTACTGACTACAACCATACAGCTAGACAATACAGACTACTGACTACAACCATACAACTAGACAATACAGACTACTGACTACAACCCCCAACTAGACAATACAGACTACTGACTACAACCCCCCAACTAGACAATACAGACTACTGACTACAACCATACAGCTAGACAATACAGACTACTGACTACAACCCCCCAACTGAACAATACAGACTACTGACTACAACCCCCCAACTAGACAATACAGACTACTGACTACAACCATACAACTAGACAATACAGACTACTGACTACAACCATACAGCTAGACAATACAGACTACTGACTACAACCCCCCAACTAGACAATACAGACTACTGACTACACCCCCCCAACTAGACAATACAGACTACTGACTACAACCATACAACTAGACAATACAGACTACTGACTACAACCATACAGCTAGACAATACAGACTACTGACTACAACCATACAGCTAGACAATACAGACTACTGACTACAACCCCCCAACTAGACAATACAGACTACTGACTACAACCATACAACTAGACAATACAGACTACTGACTACAACCCCCCAACTAGACAATACAGACTACTGACTACAACCATACAGCTAGACAATACAGACTACTGACTACAACCATACAACTAGACAATACAGACTACTGACTACAACCCCCCAACTAGACAATACAGACTACTGACTACAACCATACAACTAGACAATACAGACTGCTTACTACAACCATACAGCTAGACAATACAGACTACTGACTACAACCATACAGCTAGACAATCCCTTCCTCCTCCTCCATCACATTTGTCCCTCCTCCGTCCCCCTTGTCCTTCCTCCATCCCCCTTGTCCCTCCTCCGTCCCCCTTGTCCCTCAGACAGACAGACAGACAGACAGACAGACAGACAGACAGACAGACAGACAGACAGACAGACAGACAGACAGACAGACAGAGAACCCACTCTCTCTTTCCCTCTGAGTGGTGGCTTCTTGCTGATCCCTCTGTCTTCTGCTCTCACCACACACACACACACACACACACACACACACACACACACACACACACACACACACACACACACACACACACACACACACACACACACACACACACACACACACCTCCTCCAGTGTTCTGGGGTTACCCCTGTCCCACTCGCTGATCTGAATAAATATAATTATAGAGCTGTGTGTGTGTGTGTGTGTGTGTTTTGTGCTGTCGGCCTAATAAAGGAGTCATTTGTATAACATTTCCACTCACTCCACAAAGGCTACATTTATAGTAGTCTGACCGACTCACACCAGTCCAATCTACACACACTGGGAGTCTTTTTTTTTTTTATCCTTCCACCGTGTTTGGACTGGGGCGGTGGAAAAAAGTAGTTCCCTTTATTGAGCACCTCTATGAAATATCTGATACAATTTCTTACTGCAGAATAAATGAAAGTATTGAGAGAGTGGTGGCTTGTGGGAGAGAGGCAAGTATGCAGTCTATATACAGTGTTGTGACGATGTGCAAATAGTTAAAGTACAAAAGGGAAAATAAATAAACATAAATATGGGTTGTATTTATAATGGTGTTTGTTCTTCACTGGTTGACCTTTTCTTGTGGCAACAGGTCACAAATCTTGCTGCTGTGATGGAACACTGTGGTATTTCACCCAGTAGATATGGGAGTTTATCAAAATTGGGTTTGTTTTCGAATTCTTTGTGGATCTGTGTAATCTGAGGGAAATATGTGTCTCTAATATGGTCATACATTTGGCAGGAGGTTAGGAAGTGCAGCTCAGTTTCCACCTCATTTTGTAGGCAGTGTTGCACATAGCCTGTCTTCTCTTGAGGCACGTCTGCCTACGGCGGCCTTTCTCAATAGCAAGGCTATGCTCACTGAGTCTGTACATAGTCAAAGCTTTCCTTAAGTTTGTGTCAGTCTGTCTGTCTGTCTTTCTCTTTCTCTCTCTCTCTCTCCCCTCTCTCTCTCTCTCTCTCTCTCTCTCTCTCTCTCTCTCTCTCTCCCCCTCTCTCTCTCTCTCTCTCACTCTCTCCCTCCTCGCTTCTCTCCTCTCCTCTCATCCTCTCCCCCCCTCCCCTCTCTCCTCTCTCGCTCTCTCTC
>NW_021822679.1:86663-101663 GCF_901001165.1 Salmo trutta
GTCTGTGTGTGTGTGTTGTCTGCTCTGTGCGTGTGTGTGTGTGTGTGTGTGTGTTGTCTGCTCTGTGTGTGTGTTGTCTGCTCTGTGTGTGTGTTGTCTGCTCTGTGTGTGTGTTGTCTGCCGTGTTGGCTAGAGGCCGTTGGTGTGTCGTTTGGTTGTGGGAATGTTATGGTGGAGATGTTTTATGACACGAGAGGGAAGGACAAACTTCCTCTGCTACATAGTGGACAGGAGAGGGGATAATGTCCCTGGGAAGACAGATGGGGGGTGTTAGTCGTACTGTGACCCCCCTGGGAAGACAGATGGGGGGTTGTTAGTCGTACTGTGACCCCCCTGGAAGACAGATGGGGGGTGTTAGTCGTACTGTGACCCCCCTGGAAGACAGATGGGGGGTGTAGTCGTACTGTGACCCCCCTGGGAAGACAGGATGGGGGGTGTTAGTCGTACTGTGACCCCCCTGGGAAGACAGATGGGGGGTGTTAGTCGTACTGTGACCCCCTGGGAAGACAGATGGGGGGTGTTAGTCGTACTGTGACCCCCCTGGGAAGACAGATGGGGGGTGTTAGTCGTACTGTGACCCCCCCTGGGAAGACAGATGGGGGGGTGTTAGTCGTACTGTGACCCCCCTGGGAAGACAGATGGGGGGTGTTAGTCGTACTGTGACCCCCCTGGGAAGACAGATGGGGGGTGTTAGTCGTACTGTGACCCCCCTGGGAAGACAGATGGGGGGTGTTAGTCGTACTGTGACCCCCCTGGGAAGACAGATGGGGGGGTGTTAGTCGTACTGTGACCCCCCTGGGAAGACAGATGGGGGGGTGTTAGTCGTACTGTGGTGACCCCCCCTGGGAAGACAGATGGGGGGTGTTAGTCGTACTGTGGTGACCCCCCCTGGGAAGACAGATGGGGGGTGTTAGTCGTACTGTGGTGACCCCCCCTGGGAAGACAGATGGGGGGTGTTAGTCGTACTGTGACCCCACTGGGAAGACAGATGGGGGGTGTTAGTCGTACTGTGACCCCCCTGGGAAGACAGATGGGGGTGTTAGTCGTACTGTGTGTGTGATGACCCCCCTGGGAAGTTGAACCATTGTTACTGCAGTTCATTCTTACTAAATACCAGAGAGACATTCAATACACTGTAAAACAACGCAGAACACACACACACACACACACACACACACACACACACACCACAGAAATGCCACTTCTATTGTGGAATAACATACAGCTAGGGTTCAAAGCCTCTCTCTCTCTCTCTCTCTCTCTCTCTCTCTCTCTCTCTCTCTGGAACACTGTTTGGAATGTGGGAACCTTGGAGCGTCGCTCTCAGCATTCCGGGAAGACTCCGGAGGGGAGCAGGAAGAACTCCCCCCAGCCAGCAGTGTGTCTAACCTCAGTGGCCTCAGTTCCCAGTACTGATCCCTGTGAAAAGCCGTACTGGCACGCGCCTCGAGTTCAGAAAGGGCCTCGGAATCTCACTGAACCCAGAAAGAGCTTGGATGGAGAGAAGGAGAAATTGTGGGGATGATGATGATGAGGTGGAGAAAGGTGAATAGTGTGCCCATTGTGTTAACCGTTCTTCTCATCCCTGTCTCTCCAGGCAGGTGTTGGACCAGGATAACTTTAGTCCCATCCCCGTGGCGACAGAGGAGGAATACAGACAGTTCACTTCCCAGTTCCCCTTTCAAGATCCTGAACTGGACAAGGTATTGACGAGGGCGTTAGTGTATAAGGGGTGGGTAATTTGCGGACCAGAAAGAGAGCAGTTATGTGAAAGAAAAAATATATATATAGGTCTATTATAATTCCCGCGGGACAGGATTTCTTTAATACACACACCTTTTGCTCATATTGCATAGTTAGGTATTACCTAGTTAATTATTTATCATAGTTAAAAGCATTTTCTTCCAGTATTTCATTATATTTCTTTATTTCCTGAGCTGTGCCGTAATTTACACACTGTCACATTATTTTGTCTTAGTATGCTTCTAAAAAAAAAAATACCATTCCTTTACAGAATACTTACTCTCTTCTCTGACTGTATTTTCGGCAGTTCTTACCGTGGCCACTAGAGGGCGATCAAATGATTTCTAGGGGTCTGTACTCCTGAAGTTGTTGAACGTTTTCGATGCCAGTTACTGTCGCTCCGCAGTTCTCGGCTGTTAGCAGTTTCTTAAAAAAAAAAAAATAATAATACTAATACTAATAATAATAATAATAATAAAATAATAATAGTAATAATAATAATACTAATAATAATAATAATAGTAATAATAATAATAATAATAATAATAATAATAAAAATAATAATAATAATAATAATAATAATAATACTATCCCTTTTTTATTTACTCATTACTGTCTTTATTTTATCTAACAAATGTAACATTTAAAAAATAATCATTAAAAGTTTTATATAACTTTAAAATCAAACCTCGTAAACAATTAATTTAGACCCGCCGTTATTAAAAACAACAGTTTTATTTGCTGAAATGTTACCTGGCTATTGAAAGGGACAGGCTTCTATTGAGACTCTGCCTTCAATTGAAGTTTTACGGTAGTCTTGCCATGTAATCAAACCCTGGATAATGAGTGAATTAGTTGATTGAATTGTATTAAGTCTGGGCTGGAACCAAAGCCTGCACAACCTGTAAACTCTCTAGGACTAGGGCATTTTGACTTTTGTTCGAAGCTTGTCTGTAACCCCTTGGCCTCTCCCTCTCTCCTCTGTAGCTTCCGTTCCCTAAGAAGCTTCCGTTCTCTGAGTTTGTTCCTCAAGTCTACTCTCAGGTCAAAGAGTTCATCTACGCCTGCCTCAAGTATTATGAAGACCTGCACCTCAGGTACACACACATATACATATACATATATACATATACATATACATATATATATATATATATATATATATATACTGCTCAAAAAAATAAAGGGAACACTAAAATAACACAATGTAACTCCAAGTCAATCACACTTCTGTGAAATCAAACTGTCCACTTAGGAAGCAACACTGATTGACAATAAATTTCACATGCTGTTGTGCAAATGGAATAGACAACAGGTGGAAATTATAGGCAATTAGCAAGACACCCCCAATAAAGGAGTGGTTCTGCAGGTGGAGACCACAGACCACTTCTCAGTTCCTATGCTTCCTGGCTAATGTTTTGGTGACTTTTGAATGCTGGCGGTGCTTTCACTCTAGTGGTAGCATGAGACGGAGTCTACAACCCACACAAGTGGCTCAGGTAGTGCAGCTCATCCAGGATGGCACATCAATGCGAGCTGTGGCAAGAAGGTTTGCTGTGTCTGTCAGCGTAGTGTCCAGAGCATGGAGGCGCTACCAGGAGACAGGCCAGTACATCAGGAGACGTGGAGGAGGCCGTAGGAGGGCAACAACCCAGCAGCAGGACCGCTACCTCCGCCTTTGTGCAAGGAGGAGCAGGAGGAGCACTGCCAGAGCCCTGCAAAATGACCTTCAGCAGGCCACAAATGTGCATGTGTCTGCTCAAACGGTCAGAAACAGACTCCATGAGGGTGGTATGAGGGCCCGACGTCCACAGGTGGGGGTTGTGCTTACAGCCCAACACCGTGCAGTACGTTTGGCATTTGCCAGAGAACACCAAGATTGGCAAATTCGCCACTGGTACCCTGTGCTCTTCACAGATGAAAGCAGGTTCACACTGAGCACATGTGACAGACGTGACAGAGTCTGGAGACGCCGTGGAGAACGTTCTGCTGCCTGCAACATCCTCCAGCATGACCGGTTTGGCGGTGGGTCAGTCATGGTGTGGGGTGGCATTTCTTTGGGGGGCCGCACAGCCCTCCATGTGCTCGCCAGAGGTAGCCTGACTGCCATTAGGTACCGAGATGAGATCCTCAGACCCCTTGTGAGACCATATGCTGGTGCAGTTGGCCCTGGGTTCCTCCTAATGCAAGACAATACTAGACCTCATGTATCTGGAGTGTGTCAGCAGTTCCTGCAAGAGGAAAGCATTGATGCTATGGACTGGCCCGCCCATTCCCCAGACCTGAATCCAATTGAGCACATCTGGGACATCATGTCTCGCTCCATCCACCAACGCCACAATGCACCACAGACTGTCCAGGAGTTGGCGGATGCTTTAGTCCAGGTCTGGGAGGAGATCCCTCAGGAGACCATCCGCCACCTCATCAGGAGCATGCCCAGGTGTTGTAGGGAGGTCATACAGGCATGTGGAGGCCACACACACTACTGAGCCTCATTTTGACTTGTTTTAAGGACATTACATCAAAGTTGGATCAGCCTGTAGTGTGGTTTTCCACTTTAATTTTGAGTGTGACTCCAAATCCAGACCTCCATGGGTTGATAAATTGGATTTCCATTGATTATTTTTGTGATTTTGTTGTCAGCACATCCAACTATGTAAAGAAAAAAGTATTTAATAAGATTATTTCATTCATTCAGATCTAGGATGTGTTATTTAAGTGTTCCCTTTATTTTTTTGAGCAGTGTGTGTGTATATACACACACACACACACACACACACACACACACACACACACACACACACACACACCTGAGATATGGCTTCTTCTTTGCAACTCTGCCTAGGTCAGCATCCCGGAGTCGCCTCTTCACTGTTGACGTTGAGACTGGTGTTTTGTGGGTACTATTTAACGAAGCTGCCAGTTGAGGACTTGTGAGGCGTCTGTTTCTCAAACTAGACACTCTAATGTACTTGTCCTCTTGCTCAGTTGTGCACCGGGGCCTCCCACTCCTCTTTCTGTTCTGGGTAGAGCCAGTTTGTGCTGTTCTGTGAAGGGGGTAGTACACAGACATCTTCAGTTTATTGGCAATTTCTCGCATGGAGTAGCCTTCATTTCTCAGAACGAGAATAGACTGACAGGTTTCAGAAGAAAGTTCTTTTGTTTCTGGCCATTTTGAGCCTGTAATCGAACCCACGAATGCTGATGCTCCAGATACTCAACTAGTCTAAAGAAGGCCAGTTTTATTGCTTCTTTAATCAGGACAACTGTTTTCAGCTGTGCTAACATAATTGCAAAAGGGTTTTCTAATGATCAATTAGCCTTTTAAATTGATGAACTTGGATTAGCTAACACAACGTGCCATTGGAACACAGGAGTGATGGTTGCTGATAATGGGCCTCTGTACGCCTGTGTAGATATTCCATAAACAATCAGCTGTTTCCAGCTACAATAGTCATTTACAACTTTGACAATGTCTACACTGTATTTCTGATCAATTTGATGTTATTTTAATGGACTAAAAATGTGGTGTTTTTTTCAAAAAACAAGGACATTTCTAAGCGACCACAAAATGTTGAACGGTAGTACACACACACACACACACACACACACACACACACACACACACACACACAAATATATATATATATATATATATATACATACATACACACTTATACACTTGTTGTCACTTACTTCCACTCCATCCCCCCTCTCCACTCCATCCCCCCTCTCCACTCCATCCCCCCTCTCCACTCCATCCCCCCTCTCCACTCCATCCCCCCTCTCCACTCCATCCCCCCTCTCCACTCCATCCCCCCTCTCCACTCCATCCCCCCCTCCACTCCACCTCCCCCACTCTGTGACCTGATCAGGCCAAATCATCGGGTCGTTATGGTGATGAAGAGAAGGATTTCATTTGTCTGACTGTTCTGGAAGGTCAGCTGGATGATTATAGAGAGCGAGAGATTCTGCCAGAATTGAGTTTAGTTCCGAGGTCTGTGGTTCTGTCAAGCTACTATTTCTCTGGATTCCATTCCAGCCCCTAGCTACAGTATGATGGGGCGTGGCTACAGGATGATGGGGCGTGGCTACAGGATGATGGGGCGTGGCTACAGGATGATGGGGCGTGGCTACAGGATGATGGGGCGTGGCTACAGGGGGATGGGGCGTGGCTACAGGGGGATGGGGCGTGGCTACAGGGGGATGGGGCGTGGCTACAGGGGGATGGGGCGTGGCTACAGGGGGATGGGGCGTGGCTACAGGGGGGTGGGGGCGTGGCTACAGGGGGATGGGGCGTGGCTACAGGGGGATGGGGCGTGGCTACAGGGGGATGGGGCGTGGCTACAGGGGGATGGGGCGTGGCTACAGTATGATGGGGCGTGGCTACAGTATGATGGGGCGTGGCTACAGTATGATGGGGCGTGGCTACAGTATGATGGGGCGTGGCTACAGTATGATGGGGCGTGGCTACAGGGGGATGGGGCGTGGCTGCGGGGGATGGGGCGTGGCTACGGGGGATGGGGCGTGGCTACAGGGGGATGGGGCGTGGCTACAGGGGGATGGGGCGTGGCTACAGGGGGATGGGGTGTGGCTACAGCGGGATGGGGCGTGGCTTCGTTGACAGTTGAGTTTAAATATGCAGCTAACGGTGAAATGGTGAAACGGTTGTAGAAGTTTTTATGGAGTCACATATACACTCTCTGATAGATAAAGATGCGACATTCTGAACATCTCTTCAGTTATTGAACGACACCAGAGAACGTTGACATCTTGCCAGAGAGTATATTTCTGGAGTTGAGTGTTTTTAACACAGCATGTTCCCTCCAATGGGATTATCTATTGTATTGCACTGATTATATGGAATCTGATTGTGTGTGTGTGTGTGTGTGTGTGTGTGTGTGTGTGTGTGTAATCAGACAGGCTTACTGGCCACGGATGGACAGGAATAATCGAACAAAGATGCAGGAATTATTTTCTTCTCATCTTTCTCTGTTTTTTATCCTAATATTCCATCCTGATTTCCCAACGCTCAACTCCGTCTCGCTCCACCACACCCACCCACCCACACACACACACACACACACACAGTATGTAATGAAGGGGAAATGGTATGATAATACACCGTAGTTTTAACCCACAGGGTGAATCAGGGCTTGACACAGCTAATAAATATCACAGGACGTTTTCAACATGGTGTGTGTGTGTGTGTGTGTGTGTGTGTGTGTGTGTGTGTCTGGCTCCCAGTCCCTGGTTTCTTTCTGGTAATTTCCTGATTGCTCGTCTCGTTAGGTGGACATCAGCATTGTTTCACTTAATTTCTCTGTCAACCATAGCCCCACTACTAACACACACACACACACACACACACACCCCCACACACACACACACACACACACACTTTTGTATTGCTATCCTTGTGGGGACTAAATAATTGATTCCCGTCCAAAATCCTATTTTCCCCTAACCCCTAAATCTAACCTTAACCCTTAACCCAACCACAAGCCTAACCCTAACCATAATTCTAACCCTCATTGTAACCCTAATATAATATTGCTGATTGATTCTCAGCATGTGTGTGTCTCATTATCTACATCCGCTGTACAACATAGACGTTCTGCACTGTCCAAAATCTCTCTGTTCTTTCTTTCTCTCCTCTCTCTCGTCTTTCTCTCTCCTCTCTTCTCCTCTCTTCTCCTCTCTTCTCCTCTCTTTTCCTCTCTTCTCCTCTCTTCTCCTCTCTTTTCCTCTCTTTTCCTCTCTTTTCCTCTCTTTTCCTCTCTTTTCCTCTTTTCCTCTCTTCTCCTCTCTTCTCCTCTCTTCTCTCCTCTCCTCTCCTCTCCTCTCCTCTCCTCTCCTCTCCTCTCCTCTCTTCTCCTCTCCTCTCTTCTCCTCTCCTCTTTCTCCTCTATTCTCTCTCTCATAGACCTTCTGCACTGTCCAAAATATCTATATTCTCTCCCCTATCTTTCTCCCTTTCTCTTTTCTCTCTCTTTTCTCTCTCTTGTCTCTCTCTCTTCTCTTGCTCTCTTTTCTCTTTCCATCAGTCTCTCTGGTCTCTTTTTGCCAAGTCATCAATTGAACTTGAGGAATCTTTCTCCCTCGGAATTGTCCAAACGTTGTTTGTAATTCTCTCATTCCCTCCCAGAGGGAAGGTTTTTGTGGATTCCTGTCGTCCAGTCAGTCTCAAGACAATAAGACACAATTTAGAGATTTGGTTGGAGTGTGTGTGTGTGTTTCTGTTGGTCGAAATGGTGTGTTAGCCATAGTCCTGCTGTGGCCGCGACTTAACGTAGTCGACCAATGGAGGCTCATTGTCTACGCCTCCCTCTAAATCCCGCCCTTCGCGGAAAAATAATGTCAACACTCGCAAATCGAAAAGACTGGTAGTAAAAGCAAAGAAACAAAGATACGGGCAGTGTAACCAAAAGGTAGTACCGTTGGCAGAATATATTCAATAGGATTGGTTGCTGGGAAAGTTTAACCGGAAACTATTTTTGCATTAGTTATCTTTCGCTTTTAAAAAAAATAATTTGTCATTTTGATCTTGCTTTAAAATTATTTGCTTACAAGTTTTGGGGTTTTGATTTAAACATCCACTATTTTAAACATCCACTATTTTCCCGAAAATATAATGTTTACATTCTCAACTTTAATTTTATTTTTGAATTCAATACATACGGGGTGAAATTGACCCCATACAGGGATCCTATAATTCATAATCAATTATCTATATTATCCATGGTAGGACCTTGTTAAACTAATTCCATTCGCTTAGTAGACCCCCACCCCCCCCCCCACCCCCATGGCTTATACTTTTAATTAAGGAGAAAACACATTGCGCTTAGTGACGATTTGCCGCTCGGCTTAGTGTGTTCCAGGGACGTTTTCACTCGGTTTGTAACCTACACCTGCTTTGCCGGCAAACATTACCGGTGTGTCCGTGCCCTTAAAGAGCCTTCCTGTCCTACACGCCTGCTACACTGGATGTGTAACTGTTGCAAAACGTGAGATGCCCCTATTCATTTCAGCGAAACCTTGCAGAAGCCCGACCTGCTATTTGGAAGCCCCGATGTATCTCTTTATGTTATATCGTCTTTGTGTGTTTTCAGCTCTACGGAGATCGATGATGTGATCCGTAAGTCGACCAACCTGCTGTTAACCAGAACGCTCAGTAACTGTCTACAGTATGCAATGAAGAAGAAGAACGTAGGACTGGCTGAGGTAAGAGTGGGTTTCGGTCTTTCTGTAAATAATGGGGTCAATGTGTGACTTTGGGATCAACATTTCAAAATGGTGGAGGAAAAAAAAGAAAATCATGCAGTTCCACATGTGTACTTAGAGAAATATATGAATATTGGCCACTCAGCAACATTGGATGTTGTCTTGATTAGCAACTCCAGTGTATATTTGGCCTTGTGTTTCAGGTTATTTGTCCTGCTGAAAAGGTGAATTTGTCTCCCAGTGTCTGTTGGAAAGCAGACCGAACCAGACTGAACCATATTGCCTGTGTTTAGCTGTATTCCGTATTTCTTTTTATCCTATCCTAAAAAAAAAACTCCCTAGTCCTTGCTGATGACAAGCATACCCATAACATGATGCAGCCACCACCATGCTTGGAAATATGAAGAGTGGTACTTAGGGATGTGTTGTATTTTACTTAACACTTTATATTCAGGACACAGAGGGGGGGTTTATTTAAGATACTCTTTGAAGAGGTAGGGTTTCAGATGTTTTTCAGAAGATGGGCAGGGACCCTGCTTTCCAAAAACAGTGCTGCGACGGACCTACCCTTTCTACTCGTAGAATCGCAGTGCTGCCCCGGTAGCGACGGATCTACCCTTTCCACTCGTAGAATCGCAGTGCTTGTCTGTGGCCAACAACTTGACTTTGAGCCAATCAGAGAGCACCGAACCCCACGTGGGGGAGGCACCAAAAAAAAAAAACTTTAAATATATATTTGTCGTACATCCACGGATGAGCCAGTCACACTTCATGTGCAATGTAGGCTATGGGATGGTAGCTAGCTAAGTACACAGATACAATGCACACAACACTAAATACTTCCTCCAAGCTAGCTAACCACTGTAACTAGTATTGACAGAATTAAATCACAATGGATTAGCTAGTTTTCCATGAAACCGCTGCCTAGTTAGTGCAGTGTCCTTAGCTAGCTAGCAACATTAGCGCAGCTAGCTTGGAATCTAGACCTTAAGTACACGGACATGCATTGCCAAACAATGCTACTGCCACTTTCTGTTTTCGAGTCTTTTAACAAGGCTGAGTGACTGATGACTTTAAAGGTCTTTGCTGTGTGACACTGTTCAGAGATGCTAAGTATCGTAGACAGGGAAACGTTTGACAATCCTACCTTTTTGTCTGAGCTTTTAATGGGGAATGTTTGGATATGTTGCTTACGAGGTCTCTGAGGTGTCCCTCTGCCTGATCACGTGTGTGTGTGTGTGTGTGTGTGTGTGTGTGTGTGTGTTAGCTGGTTCAGGTGATCATCAACACGACCCAGCTGGAAGCATCATGTGTTTACCTGGAGGAGTTCATCTCCAACATCACTAATGTTCCCCCCGATACCGCCAACGCTACCAAGCTCTACGGGACGTCCACGTTTAAGGTACGCTCATGCACAAGCAGACTCCCCCCCCCCCCCCCTCCCCCATCCTTCTCTCCATCCACCACTTGTCTTTTCTTACAAGCACTGATTTTGCTGATAGAAGCTTTCTTGAGAAAAGGTTTACTTGCTGTGATATGTGGTTGACTTACCAACCTTAATTGAATGAACTGACTGTAAACTAGAGCCCAACGATATTATCGTCCGATTTATAAGCATTTCACAGAAATATTTCTATCTGTCTTTATTCCACAGATACATTGCTGATATTATATACATATAATAAAGCAAAACCATTTTAAAATACATTTTCAACGGTTGCCTGACGAGGAAATGCTGCTCATTGCGAGTCACACTAGGTCACAATGCCACACTAGGTCACAATGCCACACTAGGTCACAATGCCACACTAGGTCACAGCCAACGTATTTGAGTAATTAAATAACAAAAGTACACTTCACCAAGCAAGCAGCCCTCGTCACATTCTCACTTAATTAACATTAGCTGATTAGCTACCCAGCAAGGTCGTTAGCTAGCAATCTGTGCTACTTATGTGCCAACACTGGACTGGCGCCAAAGTGAACACTTGTCTTTGATATAAAATAACACTGTCTGGTCCTATTATGTTTTCTGAAATCTGAAGGGGGGGAAAAAAACATGTTTGTGTGTTTTCTGTAAGAAAACATTGTTGTAATGAACTGCTAGCTTGCGCTTGTCATAGGCTTCCATAAACTGTTTGTTTACATGACCTTTGACTGTTATAAACACTAGTAAATCTACTCAAGACAAATGCTGATGCTGACACCTAGGCTGCAGTCCAAACTCAAAGTAGACAGCCCTTGGCCCTCGGCCCTAAACCCTCGGCCCTAAACCCTCGGCCCTAAACCCTCGGCCCTAAACCCTCGGCCCTAAACCCTCGGCCCTAAACCCTCGGCCCTAAACCCTCGGCCCTAAACCCTCGGCCCTAAACCCTCGGCCCTAAACCCTCGGCCCTAAACCCTCGGCCCTTGAATGACGTTTTACATCGTCACATCCGAATGTACCTTAAATGTGCCTTGCCCAAGCGAGGGAGAGTGATGTTTGGAGAGGCAAAGTCCTTGGTGGAAATCATGAAGTTGAGTTTAAAAACAATCAACCTAGAGCCATTTTATGTACCCAGCAGGCTAAGTTGCTTGTTCGCACTCCTGTCAGGTAGTCAGCTAACCGTAGCAGGTAGTCAGCTAACCGTAGCAGGTAGTCAGCTAACCGTAGCAGGTAGTCAGCTAACCGTAGCAGGTAGTCAGCTAACCGTAGCAGGTAGTCAGCTAACCGTAGCAGGTAGTCAGCTAACCGTAGCAGGTAGTCAGCTAACCGTAGCAGGTAGTCAGCTAACCGTAGCTGGCAAGCTAGTTTTATTGTTTGGTCATTTATTCCAATACATTTCAGAATCCCCCAAAATATGTTCATGAAGCTAGCTATGTTTTATAGACTACTCACTGCGAGACTAAACCAATTTTCCAACTCTCTAAAATCAATGTCGTGTGTGTGTGTGTGTGTGTCTATATATATATATATATATATAATTTTACCAAACTAGCTCCATAATTTGGTCTGACATTCCGAAAATGCATCCATGTTGATTGAATTTGGCAGTTCACGGCCACCGGAGTTTGACACGTGACTACAGTTTGCACTGATTTGTGGGTCATATCAACCCCACAACTGATCCAAGTTGTTCACTCGCTCCGTCGAGCTAAATCGAGAGGGCCGAGGGGAGGACAACTTTTTGTGTAGTGTTTTTGTTATTCACCTGATGTTTGTCTGATGGAGCCACAACCTTATTGGTTAATATTTTCCATTTAACTCTGATAGATTACATTTATCAATAACAACACTATTCGTTTAAAAAATACATCTATTATAATCAAGACGTGGGTGGAATACATCATGTTTATCTTGAACAAATATAAATGAAACAACGTTTTCGTCACGATTTGATGTTTATCGCTTTGAACTGAACAAATTGGAAGGACAAATTTTACATACAGTATTTTATGGACATGATAATTGAGCCCCGTTGAACACAAATTAAGGCCGGTCTACACACCGCACGCCGCACGAGGGACAGAGTGTTTGTTTTTATAAGTGTATTTCTTGCACTTGATGCGTGTGTACTGTGTCTTCCTGTCCTTCTTGGGTCCACATCCATCGCAGCGCTTCTTCTTGTTGCTACCGGCTGCAGTCTAGAACGATGAAAACACTTAGTTCAGGGATTTTACTAACTTCTCACTCACTCACATATATAGTTACAGCAGGTCAAGGTAGGAGAGTCAGACACACACACACATACAACAACATCACTCACACTTACTTCCTGTATTGGAGTTGTTGGTTCTGTGGGTCGGGCGGATGGTGCACCAACATCCTCCTTCTGAATCCTCCTCACGATGTCTGCAGAAGCTGGGGTCCTTGGGATATGTTCCCTCCTTTGGATTTGAGGTCTTACCAATGCCTTGTCCAGCTCCTGGAGAAAGAGCCGTCTCCTCTGGAGCTTCCCTCTGTTCCAATCTGGGTTCAACGCCATCCAGATGACAAACTCGTTGTACGCCGAGATGTCCAAGATGTTGAAGACTATCACAAGTGGACAGCGTAGGGTTCTTCTTCTGCAGCTGTAGACAGTCACCAGCTTGTCTAAATTGTCCACCCCTCCTTTTGTGGCATTGTAATCCATTATGATTTCTGGTTTTTGATGTTCCTGGCCACAGATTCTCCCATCCTTATGCAGCGTACTCATGATTACCACATTTGTGTCTTTCTTTGGCATGTAGGACACTAGGGACGTGTCAGCCGTGAACACAAACTTAGAGGAATTGATAGGCCTGTTCCGTGTATTCAACAGCTGAGGTGGGATCTCTGGCTTGTTTTTTCCCTACTGTTCCTACCACCATCAGCTTCCTCTTGAGGAGTTCTGGCTTGTTTTTCCCTACTGTTCCTACCACCATAAGCTTCCTCTTGAGGAGCTCTGGCTTGTTTTTCCCTACTGTTCCTACCATCATCAGCTTCCTCTTGAGGAGCTCTGGCTTGTTTTTCCATACTGTTCCTACCATCATCAGCTTCCTCTTGAGGAGCTCCTGTCCCAACTTGTGCGGAAGTAAAAAAAAAAAAAGTTAGCGCATGTGATGTTGTGTCACGTCCAGGACAACCTGCATCCCTTGGTTCTTCTCAGGGGCTCCTCCATTTGGCTTCCCTTGGTTCTTCTCAGGGGCTCCTCCATCTGGCTTCCCTTGGTTCTTCTCAGGGGCTCCTCCATCTGGCTTCCCCGTATACACTTGCAAGTTCCACACATATGATGAAGCAGCATCACAGGCAGCCCAGATCTTGATTCCCATATTTCACAGGTTTAGATGGTATGTACTGCCTGAAGGGGCAGCAGACCCTAAATGGCATAAGCTGCTCATCAACAGTAACGTTGGGCCCAGGGTTGTTAAACAGGGGAAGGCGGTCCACCCACTTGTCCCACACTGACCTGATTGCAGCTAGTTTGTCTCTCTGCCGCCGAGCTGGTCTGGCGTGTCGGTTAACGAAGCGAATAATACTGGACATAATGTGGAAGTTTTCCGGAGACGACCTTGTTGCACGGAAACATTCTGTCAGTTTCTGCTTCCCACAGGGATTCTGGGGATTCCCCATTTGGATCTGAAATCACTCACCAGCATGGATAAGAACCCTGAATGATTTTCTGGGTGGTGTCTGAGATGAACAGTCCAGAATGATTTTCTGGGTGGTGTCTGGGATGAACAGTCCAGGATGATTTTCTGGGTGGTGTCTGGGATGAACAGTCCAGAATGATTTTCTGGGTGGTGTCTGGGATGAACAGTCCAGAATGATTTTCTGGGTGGTGTCTGGGATGAACAGTTCAGAATGATTTTCTGGGTGGTGTCTGGGATGAACAGTTCAGAATGATTTTCTGGGTGGTGTCTGGGATGAACAGTTCAGAAGGAGACTATGTCCTGAGTAACCTCCATCCGCGTCGGTCCTGGTTGTATCTTTATGTCATTGGCAGTCATGTGAGGTGGCTCATTCCTTGGGCAAGAAGATCATTCAATTTCAACAAAAATGTAAAATCCATATTTCTACTCCTGCAGGCTGCTGACGAGCTAGTTCTGGGGCTGGCTGCTAATAGGCTGGTTCTGGGGCTGGCTGCTAATAGGCTGGTTCTGGGGCTGGCTGCTAATAGGCTGGTTCTGGGGCTGGCTGCTAATAGGCTGGTTCTGGGGCTGGCTGCTAATAGGCTGGTTCTGGGGCTGGCTGCTAATAGGCTGGTTCTGGGGCTGGCTGCTAATAGGCTGGTTCTGGGGCTGGCTGCTAATAGGCTGGTTCTGGGGCTGGCTGCTAATAGGCTGGTTCTGGGGCTGGCTGCTGACAGGCTGGTTCTGGGGCTGGCTGCTGACAGGCTGGTCCTGGGGCTGGCTGCTGACAGGCTGGTCCTGGGGCTGGCTGCTGACAGGCTGGTCCTGGGGCTGGCTGCTGACAGGCTGGTCCTGGGGCTGGCTGCTGACAGGCTGGTTCTGGGGCTGGCTGCTAATAGGCTGGTTCTGGGGCTGGCTGCTGACGGGCTGGTCCTGGGGCTGGCTGCTAATAGGCTGGTTCTGGGG
>NW_021822679.1:106663-121063 GCF_901001165.1 Salmo trutta
TTGTTAGGAAGAATAGTCTTCACAGTTCGCAACAAGCCAGGCGGCCCAAACTGCTGCATATACCCTGACTCTGTTTGCAAGAGAAGTGACACATTTTCCCTAGTTAAAAGAAATTCATGTTAGCAGGCAATATTAACTAAATATGCAGGTTTAAAAATATATACTTGTGTATTGATTTTAAGAAAGACATTGTTTATGGTTAGGTACACGTCGGAGCAAAGACGGTCCTTTTTCGCGAATGCGCACCGCATCGATTATATGCAGGACAGGCTAGATAACTACACATGGTTGATGATATTACTAGTTTAACTAGTGTTTATGATTGATTGATTGTTTTTTTATAAGATAAGTTTAATGCTAGCTAGCAACTTACCTTGGCAACGTAAAGCAGGTGGTTAGAGCGTTGGGCTAGTTAACATAAGGTTGCATCCCCAAGCTGACAAGGTAAAAATCTGTCGTTCTGCCCCTGAACAAGGCAGTTAACCCACTGTTCCTAGGCCTTCATTGTAAATAAGAGTTTGTTCTTAACTGACTTGCCTAGTTAAATAAAGGTTAAAAAAATACCAAAAAAACATTACAAATAAAAAATCGGCAAATCGGTGGCCAAAAATACCGATTACCGATTGTTATGAAAACTTGAAATCGGCCCTAATTAATCGGCCATTCTGATTAATCGGTCGACCTCTACTTTACACACCTGGCGGGTTAGCATCTCACATACACACACCTGCTGGTCAGTATAAATGAATCAATCAAATGAATTTTATAAAGGCCTTTACAGATCTCGAAGAGCAAATGAGGAGTAAAACCACGGAGGAAAAAACTGTCTAGGGTAGAGAGGAACCAGGCTCTGAGGGGTGACCAGTCCTCTACTGACTGTACTGGGTAGAGAGGAACCAGGCTCTGAGGGGTGACCAGTCCACTACTGACTGTACTGGGTAGAGAGGAACCAGGCTCTGAGGGGTGACCAGTCCTCTACTGGCTGTACTGGGTAGAGAGGAACCAGGCTCTGAGGGGTGACCAGTCCTCTACTGGCTGTACTGGGTAGAGAGGAACCAGGCTCTGAGGGGTGACCAGTCCACTACTGACTGTACTGGGTAGAGAGGAACCAGGCTCTGAGGGGTGACCAGTCCTCTACTGGCTGTACTGGGTAGAGAGGAACCAGGCTCTGAGGGGTGACCAGTCCTCTACTGACTGTACTGGGTAGAGAGGAACCAGGCTCTGAGGGGTGACCAGTCCTCTACTGACTGTACTGGGTAGAGAGGAACCAGGCTCTGAGGGGTGACCAGTCCACTACTGACTGTACTGGGTAGAGAGGAACCAGGCTCTGAGGGGTGACCAGTCCTCTACTGGCTGTACTGGGTAGAGAGGAACCAGGCTCTGAGGGGTGACCAGTCCTCTACTGGCTGTACTGGGTAGAGAGGAACCAGGCTCTGAGGGGTGACCAGTCCTCTACTGACTGTACTGGGTAGAGAGGAACCAGGCTCTGAGGGGTGACCAGTCCTCTACTGACTGTACTGGGTAGAGAGGAACCAGGCTCTGAGGGGTGACCAGTCCTCTACTGGCTGTACTGGGTAGACCAGAGGAACCAGGCTCTGAGGGGTGACCAGTCCTCTACTGGCTGTACTGGGTAGACCAGAGGAACCAGGCTCTGAGGGGTGACCAGTCCTCTACTGGCTGTACTGGGTAGAGAGGAACCAGGCTCTGAGGGGTGACCAGTCCTCTACTGGCTGTACTGGGTAGACCAGAGGAACCAGGCTCTGAGGGGTGACCAGTCCTCTACTGACTGTACTGGGTAGAGAGGAACCAGGCTCTGAGGGGTGACCAGTCCTCTACTGGCTGTACTGGGTAGAGAGGAACCAGGCTCTGAGGGGTGACCAGTCCTCTACTGGCTGTACTGGGTAGAGAGGAACCAGGCTCTGAGGGTGACCAGTCCTCTACTGGCTGTACTGGGTAGACCAGAGGAACCAGGCTCTGAGGGGTGACCAGTCCTCTACTGGCTGTACTGGGTAGAGAGGAACCAGGCTCTGAGGGGTGACCAGTCCTCTACTGGCTGTACTGGGTAGACCAGAGGAACCAGGCTCTGAGGGGTGACCAGTCCTCTACTGGCTGTACTGGGTAGAGAGGAACCAGGCTCTGAGGGGTGACCAGTCCTCTACTGACTGTACTGGGTAGAGAGGAACCAGGCTCTGAGGGGTGACCAGTCCTCTACTGACTGTACTGGGTAGAGAGGAACCAGGCTCTGAGGGGTGACCAGTCCACTACTGGCTGTACTGGGTAGAGAGGAACCAGGCTCTGAGGGGTGACCAGTCCTCTACTGACTGTACTGGGTAGAGAGGAACCAGGCTCTGAGGGGTGACCAGTCCTCTACTGACTGTACTGGGTAGAGAGGAACCAGGCTCTGAGGGGTGACCAGTCCACTACTGACTGTACTGGGTAGAGAGGAACCAGGCTCTGAGGGGTGACCAGTCCTCTACTGGCTGTACTGGGTAGAGAGGAACCAGGCTCTGAGGGGTGACCAGTCCTCTACTGGCTGTACTGGGTAGAGAGGAACCAGGCTCTGAGGGGTGACCAGTCCTCTACTGACTGTACTGGGTAGAGAGGAACCAGGCTCTGAGGGGTGACCAGTCCTCTACTGACTGTACTGGGTAGAGAGGAACCAGGCTCTGAGGGGTGACCAGTCCTCTACTGGCTGTACTGGGTAGACCAGAGGAACCAGGCTCTGAGGGGTGACCAGTCCTCTACTGGCTGTACTGGGTAGACCAGAGGAACCAGGCTCTGAGGGGTGACCAGTCCTCTACTGGCTGTACTGGGTAGAGAGGAACCAGGCTCTGAGGGGTGACCAGTCCTCTACTGGCTGTACTGGGTAGACCAGAGGAACCAGGCTCTGAGGGGTGACCAGTCCTCTACTGACTGTACTGGGTAGAGAGGAACCAGGCTCTGAGGGGTGACCAGTCCTCTACTGGCTGTACTGGGTAGAGAGGAACCAGGCTCTGAGGGGTGACCAGTCCTCTACTGGCTGTACTGGGTAGAGAGGAACCAGGCTCTGAGGGGTGACCAGTCCTCTACTGGCTGTACTGGGTAGACCAGAGGAACCAGGCTCTGAGGGGTGACCAGTCCTCTACTGGCTGTACTGGGTAGAGAGGAACCAGGCTCTGAGGGGTGACCAGTCCTCTACTGGCTGTACTGGGTAGACCAGAGGAACCAGGCTCTGAGGGGTGACCAGTCCTCTACTGGCTGTACTGGGTAGAGAGGAACCAGGCTCTGAGGGGTGACCAGTCCTCTACTGACTGTACTGGGTAGAGAGGAACCAGGCTCTGAGGGGTGACCAGTCCTCTACTGACTGTACTGGGTAGAGAGGAACCAGGCTCTGAGGGGGTGACCAGTCCTCTACTGGCTGTACTGGGTAGAGAGGAACCAGGCTCTGAGGGGTGACCAGTCCTCTACTGACTGTACTGGGTAGAGAGGAACCAGGCTCTGAGGGGGTGACCAGTCCTCTACTGACTGTACTGGGTAGAGAGGAACCAGGCTCTGAGGGGTGACCAGTCCTCTACTGGCTGTACTGGGTAGAGAGGAACCAGGCTCTGAGGGGTGACCAGTCCTCTACTGGCTGTACTGGGTAGAGAGGAACCAGGCTCTGAGGGGTGACCAGTCCACTACTGACTGTACTGGGTAGAGAGGAACCAGGCTCTGAGGGGTGACCAGTCCTCTACTGACTGTACTGGGTAGAGAGGAACCAGGCTCTGAGGGGTGACCAGTCCTCTACTGGCTGTACTGGGTAGAGAGGAACCAGGCTCTGAGGGGTGACCAGTCCTCTACTGGCTGTACTGGGTAGAGAGGAACCAGGCTCTGAGGGGTGACCAGTCCTCTACTGACTGTACTGGGTAGAGAGGAACCAGGCTCTGAGGGGTGACCAGTCCTCTACTGACTGTACTGGGTAGAGAGGAACCAGGCTCTGAGGGGTGACCAGTCCTCTACTGGCTGTACTGGGTAGAGAGGAACCAGGCTCTGAGGGGTGACCAGTCCTCTACTGACTGTACTGGGTAGAGAGGAACCAGGCTCTGAGGGGTGACCAGTCCTCTACTGACTGTACTGGGTAGAGAGGAACCAGGCTCTGAGGGGTGACCAGTCCTCTACTGGCTGTACTGGGTAGAGAGGAACCAGGCTCTGAGGGGTGACCAGTCCTCTACTGGCTGTACTGGGTAGAGAGGAACCAGGCTCTGAGGGGTGACCAGTCCACTACTGACTGTACTGGGTAGAGAGGAACCAGGCTCTGAGGGGTGACCAGTCCTCTACTGACTGTACTGGGTAGAGAGGAACCAGGCTCTGAGGGGTGACCAGTCCTCTACTGGCTGTACTGGGTAGAGAGGAACCAGGCTCTGAGGGGTGACCAGTCCTCTACTGGCTGTACTGGGTAGAGAGGAACCAGGCTCTGAGGGGTGACCAGTCCTCTACTGGCTGTACTGGGTAGAGAGGAACCAGGCTCTGAGGGGTGACCAGTCCACTACTGACTGTACTGGGTAGAGAGGAACCAGGCTCTGAGGGGTGACCAGTCCTCTACTGACTGTACTGGGTAGAGAGGAACCAGGCTCTGAGGGGTGACCAGTCCTCTACTGGCTGTACTGGGTAGAGAGGAACCAGGCTCTGAGGGGTGACCAGTCCTCTACTGGCTGTACTGGGTAGAGAGGAACCAGGCTCTGAGGGGTGACCAGTCCACTACTGACTGTACTGGGTAGAGAGGAACCAGGCTCTGAGGGGTGACCAGTCCTCTACTGACTGTACTGGGTAGAGAGGAACCAGGCTCTGAGGGGTGACCAGTCCTCTACTGACTGTACTGGGTAGAGAGGAACCAGGCTCTGAGGGGTGACCAGTCCTCTACTGACTGTACTGGGTAGAGAGGAACCAGGCTCTGAGGGGTGACCAGTCCTCTACTGACTGTACTGGGTAGAGAGGAACCAGGCTCTGAGGGGTGACCAGTCCTCTACTGACTGTACTGGGTAGACCAGAGGAACCAGGCTCTGAGGGGTGACCAGTCCTCTACTGACTGTACTGGGTAGACCAGAGGAACCAGGCTCTGAGGGGTGACCAGTCCTCTACTGACTGTACTGGGTAGAGAGGAACCAGGCTCTGAGGGGTGACCAGTCCTCTACTGACTGTACTGGGTAGACCAGAGGAACCAGGCTCTGAGGGGTGACCAGTCCTCTACTGGCTGTACTGGGTAGAGAGGAACCAGGCTCTGAGGGGTGACCAGTCCTCTACTGACTGTACTGGGTAGACCAGAGGAACCAGGCTCTGAGGGGTGACCAGTCCTCTACTGGCTGTACTGGGTAGACCAGAGGAACCAGGCTCTGAGGGGTGACCAGTCCTCTACTGGCTGTACTGGGTAGACCAGAGGAACCAGTCAGTAGAGGACTGGTCACCCCTCAGAGCCTGGTTCCTCTCTACCCAGTACAGCCTCGCGGCCAGCGCTTCTAACAACCAGCTCAGTTGTCTCAGGTGCCATGGAGCTAAACGAGACACTCTAGAACATTCCTGGAATGGTCCATAATATGTTGTGGTGTAACCGTTGGTTACAGCAGGGTCACGGTCGTGTTAAGAGATACAAGCTTCAGGAGGTCATTTACTGGGATAAAGCTTTCTCCATCACCTCTCTTCTCCTCCTCTCTCCTAACCCTTGTTAAAATCTAATGTTATTGGTCGCGTACACAGATTTGCGGATGTTATCACAGGTGCAGCGTAATGCTTGTGTTTCTAGCTCTGACAGTGTAGTAATATCTAACACTAAAAAAAACCCTACCTCTTCCCCCTTGCCTCTTCTCCCTCTCCTTTTCTATTTTGTCATTCCCCTTTCACCTAATCTGACCTCTGAGGAGGAGAGTTGAGAGAGGCACCACGCTGAGGGTCCCATTCAACAGGAAAAATCTGTAAAACTGCGGTACAACGCTGGCATTATGGGTCTCACGCTGGGAAGTAGGTCTTTGACGCTTTAGGCTGACCTTTCTGGTGCCTATGTCTTGACCCCTGACCCCCGTGACACTCACACACGCTCCGAGCCAGCTCGTAAAGACCCGTAAACATACACACCCTTTTTAAGAGGAGAAATGGTACAGCCTTGGCATTGTCCCGCGCTGGTTATTATGACGAGGTCATGTGACACACACACAGAGATGGCTCATAACACACACACACACACACACACACAGAGAGCTCATAAACACACTGATCCAAAACGGACCCATCGACAACTGTTACGGAGAGAGAGAGATCACCATGACAACTGTTACGGAGAGAGAGAGATCACCATGACAACTGTTACGGAGAGAGCGATCACCATGACAACTGTTACAGAGAGAGAGGTCACCATGACTACTGTTACGGAGAGAGAGAGAGAGATCACCATGACAACTGTTACGGAGAGTGCGAGAGATCACCATGGCAACTCTTACGGGGGGAGAGAGAGATCACCATGGCAACTGTTACGGAGAGAGCGATCACCATGGCAACTGTTACGGAGAGAGCGATCACCATGGCAACTGTTACAGAGAGAGCGAGAGAGAGGTCACCATGACAACTGTTACAGAGAGAGCGAGAGAGATCACCATGACAACTGTTACAGAGAGAGGGAGAGAGAGGTCGCCATGACTACTGTTACGGCGAGAGAGAGAGAGAGATCACCATGACAACTGTTACGGAGAGAGAGATCACCATGACAACTGTTACGGAGGGAGAGAGAGAGAGAGAGATCACCATGGCAACTGTTACGGAGAGAGAGAGAGAGAGATCACCATGACAACTGTTACGGAGAGAGAGCGAGATCACCATGGCAACTGTTACGGAGAGAGCGAGATCACCATGGCAACTGTTACGGAGAGAGAGCGAGATCACCATGGCAACTGTTTCGGAGAGAGAGCGAGATCACCATGGCAACTCTTGCGGAGAGAGAGATCACCATGACAACTGTTACGGAGAGAGCGATCACCATGACAACTGTTACACACAGAGAGAGAGAGAGAGAGAGAGCGAGAGAGAGGTCACCATGACAACTGTTACGGAGAGAGATGGCATAGCTGCTTTGCTCTAGAGGTCTTCACAGGTCCAAAAAGTTAGACCCATTCCGAAATGGATCTGTGGCTTTTCCACCCGACCCGATATGCATAATGTATATATTTTTTTGTTTGTTGCTGAGACCCGTTACAGAGACCCGAATGGACCCGAGGACAGTCAGACCCGTTACAGAGACCCGAATGGACCCGAGGACAGTCAGACCCGTTACAGAGACCCGAATGGACCCGAGGACAGTCAGACCCGTTACAGAGACCCGAATGGACCCGAGGACAGTCAGACCCGTTACAGAGACCCGAATGGACCCGAGGACAGTCAGACCCGTTACAGAGACCCGAATGGACCCGAGGGACAGTCAGACCCGTTTTGAAAAGTCCCGTGGAAAAACAAACCCAAACAGACCCGTGCTGGATCGGATCTGAGAGACCCGTTCAGATCCGAGAGTAGAAAGAAAGAGAGAGAAACCTCCAACGGGGCTCTGCCATTAATAAATGAGAGATTAAATTATCCATAGTTAGGTGTTGTTAAAAAACTGCCTTTAACCTGTTTGGCCTAGGGGGCAGTATTGAGAATTTTGGAAAAAATATGTGCCCATTTTTAACTGCCTCCTACACCAACTCAGAAGCTAGAATATGCATATTATTGTTCAGGTTTGGATAGAAAACACTGAATTTTCTAAAACTGTTTGAATGGTGTCTGTGAGTATAACAGAACTCCTATGGCAGGCAAAAACCTGACAAGGTTTCATGCAGGAAGTACCCTGTCTGACAAGGAGTCGTGCGTCTTGCATCTGTTTATTGAAAAGTAAGGATCTTAGCTGTAACGTGACAATTCCCAGGGCTCCGATAGGCTCTCAGAACCCGGGAAATACCTGAAGGTTGACGAGGCAGCCTCAGGCTGAAACACATTATCGCCTTTGGTAAGTGGCGGATCAGAGGACCTTTGAATGAGGCGCGTGCACGATTCGCTCCTGAGGAGAAATTTAATTCGGCTGTTTAGGCTCAATGCATATTCCCGGTCGGAATATTATCGCTTTTCTACGAGATAAATGGCATAAAAATTGGTTTTAAACAGCGGTTGACATGCTTCGAAGTACGGTAATGGAATATTTAGACGTTTTTTGTCACGCCAATGCGCCATGCGCGAGACCGTGATGTAGCATTCTGATAGTGTCTAGAACTCACGAACAAAACGTCGCTGATGGAACATAACGATGGATTATTTGGGACCAAACCAACATTTGTTATTGAAGTAGAAGTCCTGGCAGTGTATTCTGACGAAGAACAAGCAAGGTAAGAACATTTTTCTTATAGGAAATGTGATTTTGGTGGAGGCTGACCTGGGTGGGTATCTAAATAGCTAGCCCTGTAATGCCGGGCTATGTACTTAGATTATTGCAAAATGTGCTTCATCCGAAAAGCTATTTTAAAATCGGAGATATCGAGTGCATAGAGGAGTAATGTATCTATAATTCTTAAAATAATTGTTATGCTTTTTGTGAACGTTTATCGTGAGTAATTTAGCAAACTGTTAGTAAATTCCCCGGAAGTTTGCGGGGGTTATGCTTTTTCTGAACGTCACATGCTAATGTAAAAAGCTGTTTTTTGATATAAATATGAACTTGATTGAACAGACATGCATGTATTGTATAACACAATGTCCTAGGTGTGTCATCTGATGAAGATCATAAAAGGTTAGTGCTGCATTTAGCTGTGGTTTGGGTTTATGTGACATGATATGCTAGCTTGAAAAATGGGTGTCTGATTATTTCTGGCTGGGCACTCTGCTGACATAATGTTTTGCTTTCGTTGTAAAGCCTTTTTGAAATCGGACAGTGTGGTTAGATTAACGAGATTCTTGTCTTTAAATAGCTGTAAAATAGTCATATGTTTGAGAAATTGAAGTAATAGTATTTCTAACGATTCAAAAATCGCACCACTGGATATCAGTGGCTGTTACGTAGGTGGGACGAATTCGTCCCACATGCGCCAGAGAGGTTAACAAATTACACAATTATTTGTTGTTTCGATATAAAGCATATTCAAAACTTTATCGCCTATTGTTTTATTGGTTTTTACAGAAACCAATAATTGTCCACCTCACGGTTCAGCTGTTGGAGAGTTGAGCACTAAATGTATCAGGGAATTGCATGTATAGAGTTGATGTAGGAAGTTTACTGCACCTTAGCCAAATATATTTAAACTCAGTTTTTCACAATTCCTGACATTTAATCCTAGTAAACATTCCCTGTTTTAGGTCAGTTAGGATCACCACTTTATTTTAAGAATGTGAAATGTCAGAATAATAGTAGAGAGAATGATTTATTTCAGCTTTTATTTATTTAATCACGTTCCCAGTGGGTCAGAAGTTTACACACACTCAATTAATATTTGGTAGCATTGCCTTTAAATTGTTTAACTTCGGTCAAACGTTTCGGGTAGCCTTCCACAAGCTTCCCACAATAAGTTGGGTGAATTTTGGCCCATTCCTCCTGACAGAGCTGGTGTAACTGAGTCAGGTTTGTAGGCCTCCTTGCTCACACACGCTTTTTCAGTTCTACCCACACATTTTCTATAGGATTGAGGTCAGGGATTTGTGATGGCCACTCCAATACCTTGACTTTGTTGTCCTTAAGCCATTTTGCCACAACTTTGGAAGTATGCTTGGGGTCATTGTCCGTTTGGAAGACCCATTTGCGACAAAGCTTTAACTTCCTGACTGATGTCTTGAGATGTTGCTTCAATATATCCATATTATTGTCCTGCCTCATGATGCCATCTTTTGTGAAGTGCACCAGTCCCTCCTGCAGCAAAGCACCCCCACAACATGATGCTGCCACCCCCGTGCTTCACGGTTGGGATGGTGTTCTTCGGTTTGCAAGCCTCCCCTTTTTTTCCTCCAAACATAACGATGGTCATTTTGGCCAAACAGTTATATTTTTGTTTCATTAGACCAGAGGACATTTCTCCAAAAAGTACGATCTTTGTCCCCATGTGCAGTTGCAAACCGTAGTCTGGCTTTTTTATGGCGGTTTTGGAGCAGTGGCTTCTTCCTTGCTGAGCGGCCTTTCAGGTTATGTCGATATAGGACTCGTTTTACTGTGGATATAGGTATTTGTGTATCTGTTTACTCCAGCATCTTCACAAAGTCTTTTGCTGCTGTTCTGGGATTAATTTGCACTTTTCGCTCTAAAGTACGTTCATCTCTAGGAGACAGAATGCGTCTCCTTCCTGAGCGGTATGACGGCTGCGTGGTCCTATGGTGTTTATACTTGCGTACTATTGTTTGTACAGATGAATGTGGTACCTTCAGGCGTTTGGATATTGCTCCCAAGGATGAACCAGACTTGTGGAGATCTACAATTATTTCTTTTTTATTTAATTTAAAAAATAAATAATTTAGGTCTTGGCTGATTTCTTTAGATTTTCCCATGATGTCAAGCAAAGAGGCACGGAGTTTGAAGGTAGGCCTTGAAATACATCATTTGAGTCAATCAGAAGCTTCTGAAGCCATGACATAATTTTCTGGAATTTTCCAAGCTGTTTAAAGGCACAGTCAACTTAGTGTATGTAAACTTCTGACCCACTGGAATTGTGGTACAGTGAAATATAAGTGAAATAATCTGTCTGTAAACAATTGTTGGAAAAATTACTTGTCATGCACAAAGTAGATGTCCTAACCGACTTGCCAAAACTATAGTTTGTTAACAAGAAATTTGTGGTGTGGTAGAAACATGAGTTTTAATGACTCCAACCTGTGTATGTAAACTTCAGACTTCAACTGTATAGGCTTATAGGCTCAGGGGTCCACTGTATGATATTAATATAAAAATATGAATTTAAGGAAGATATGCTTAGGCCTAGAGAACTGATTTAAACCTTTTAGAGAAGTTTTGAACAGGCTAATATTGCAAAAAATTGTACAACAAATGACAGCGATATGTATTATACAGCATGCCTATTTTAATGCTAATTAAAAAGACAGTTCGATCTTAATTTAACCACTGAACATGTATCAACAAAATGAAAATAAACAATTTCTGCATATATAAAGAACTGGATTAGATTATTAAATAGACCTATGATGATGATGATGATGAAACTGATGATAATAATAATGGTAATAATAATGGTAATAATAATAATAATAATGATGATGATGATGATGATGATGATGATGATGATGATGATGAAAAAATAAATAAAAGTTTGAAAATGACATCAAACCTGAATAGCGAGTTTGGACACAGTCCATTAGGCCAAAGTTTTTCTCATCTTTGCCCATTAACACTTGTCCCAAAGGACATTCCCCTTGTAGGATCACTATACTCTTTCACCTCTATCTTTCATTTTACTGAAAAGGCCTCTGTCTTTACGAACCCATAGTGGCCAATACTCCTTTTACTCTCTCTCGCTCATCGGAAGGAAGCGCACGTGACGTAAGCAGCCAGAACCACTTTCAGCTGGACTTAAGCTATACTTTTTATTGTGTTGCCATTGGCAGACAAGAATGACAAGGTCATGCAGTTCTCATCGACTCACACACATTAAATGAACAGAGGACGGGTCCAGTTGGTAAATACATTTTAATTGCACATACCCGAGACTCGTGGCATTTGTATCAGACCCGACCCACATCAAAGACAAAAGCCCCGGGTTCTGATCTCTGAATTCCGGGTCTGTTGGACCCGTGAAGACCTCTGCTACTAACGCACGTGAAAGTGTGTTTGCGAGTTCTTGTCTTAAATGTTTACTTTTGTCTCGGGTCTGTGTCCTGGTCTGGTTCTGGATCTGGGTCACTACATATTTATTATGTAATGGATTCATAGCTCACTCTATCTCCTTACTTTGTCTCGGATCAGGGTCTGGATCTGAATCAGGGTCTGGATCAGGGTCTGGGTCAGAATCAGGATCTGGATCAGGGTCTGGATCAGAATCGGGGTCTGGATCAGGGTCTGGATCAGGGTCTGGATCAGGGTCTGGATCAGGATTTGGATCAGGATCAGGGTCTGGATCTGAATCAGGGTCTGGATCAGGGTCAGAATCAGGGTCTGGATCTGAATCGGGGTCTGGATCAGGATCTGAATCAGGGTCTGGATCAGGGTCTGGATCAGAATCAGGGTCTGGATCAGAATCAGGGTCTGGATCAGAATCAGGGTCTGGATCAGAATCAGGGTCTGGGTCTGGATCAGAATCAGGGTCTGGATCTGAATCGGGGTCTGGATCCGGGTCTGGATCAGAATCCGGGTCTGGATCAGAATCCGGGTCTGGATCAGAATCCGGGTCTGGATCAGAATCGGGGTCTGGATCAGAATCGGGGTCTGGATCAGAATCCGGGTCTGGATCAGGGTCTGGATCAGAATCCGGGTCTGGATCAGGGTCTGGATCAGAATCCGGGTCTGGATCAGGGTCTGGATCAGAATCGGGGTCTGGATCAGAATCGGGGTCTGGATCAGGGTCTGAATCAGGATCTGGATCAGGATCTGGATCAGGATCTGGATTAGGATCAGGGTCTGGGTCACTACATATTTATTATGTACTGGGTTCATAGCTCAGTCTGTCTTCTCTATATATTCATATACGTATATAGATTACAAGTTATTAATGCTTAGTCCTTTCTTTGGTTGTTAATCCGATTCGCCCTTCTTGATTTCTTGTCTTTTAAAAAATGTATTCCCCCTTACATTTTAAATAGTTTTAGATTGTTAGGAGCTAGTAACATAATAATTTCTCTGCACTGCTATAACACCTGTTAAACTTTTGATTTGACGAGATCGAGAAAGCGGGGTTTGACCTTGGACTGCTTTTTTTGGGACGACTCCCAAATGACCCTTGAACCCCCTACTTGCTCTCTTTCCCGTAGGGTAGTGCCATAGAACACGCTAGACTGCCGGTAAGTACAGTTTGAGTGTTACTGACCGTAACAAGAACACAGAGCATGAGCGTGATGCACGGTCGCCGGGCTTTTTTCAAGAATACATGTATGAACTGACTGTCTGATGTTGCTCTTACTTATTCTGATGGACAGACACTTTGTTTGATTGACAGCTCCTAAAAGTCTGAAAGAGATTCTGATTGATTGACAGCTCCTAAAAGTCTGAAAGAGATTCTGATTGATTGACAGCTCCTAAAAGTCTGAAAGAGATTCTGATTGATTGACAGCTCCTAAAAGTCTGAAAGAGATTCTGATTGATTGACAGCTCCTAAAAGTCTGAAAGAGATTCTGATTGATTGACAGCTCCTAAAAGTGATTCTGATTGGGTGAAGAGTAAAAGAGTTTGCTCTGAGGTTGGACTCCCCTTCAACAGACACCTTTTGAAACGTTTGGAAGCATCACTTTTGGATGTCGCCTGCGTCCCAAATGGAACCCTATTCCTTTATAGTGCACTACTCGTGGGAATAGTGTGCCATTTGGGATTTCATCCTCTTTTATTAACACCGGGTCCCAATTCGCTCACAAATAAGTAACGAGCTACCCCTTCCCCTTGGCCCTAACTGTATGGATTTGAGCCCCTCGGTTCTGACGTGATTAACATCTCCTGAAGAGTGAATAACATTGCTCTGTAGTTGTACCCTTCTTCACTGGTCTCCTTTTTGCTAGCACAACCCCCCCCCCCCCCCCCCAGATGCCTCCGACCCACAACCCTGTGACACTGACTAATCTGAGGCTGCATAATGGATGTGTGTTCTGTGTGTTTTGACCAGACAGACTCTGGCATGTGGGAAACCTTCTCATGGAGCTGATCCTGGTAACGCTGCGTATTTATTATTTTACCAAGACACAGGAATAAATAAAGTCTAACTCTCCGCCCCGCTCTCCTCTTCCCTCCCCTCCGCCCCGTTCTCCTCTTTCCACCTCTCCGCCCCGTTCTCCCCTTCCCTCCCCTCCGCCCCGTACTCCCTCTTCCCTCCTCTCCGCCCCGTACTCCTCTTCCCTCCTCTCCTCTCCGCCCCGCTCTCCTCTTCCCTCCTCTCCGCCCCGCTCTCCTCTTCCCTCCTCTCCGCTCTCCTCCTCTCCGTTCTCCTCTTTCCACCTCTCCGCCCCGTACTCCCCTTCCCTCCCCTCCCGCCCCGTACTCCCCTTCCCTCCTCCCCTCTTCCTCCTCTCCGCCCCGTTCTCCTCTTCCTCCCTCCGCTCTCCTCTCCGCCCCGTACTCCTCTTCCCTCCTCTCCGCCCCGTACTCCTCTTCCCTCCTCTCCTCTCCTCTCTCCTCTCCCTCCTCTTCCCTCCTCTCCGTACTCCTCTTCCCTCCTCTCCTCTTCCCTCCCCTCCGCCCCGTTCTCCTCTTCCCTCCTCTCCGCCCCGTTCTCCTCTTCCCTCCTCTCCGCCCCTACTCCC
>NW_021822679.1:121563-124063 GCF_901001165.1 Salmo trutta
GTATGGGCTGAAGTCTCTCCAATAGACCAGTATGGGCTGAAGTCTCTCCAATAGACCAGTATGGGCTGAAGTCTCCCAATAGACCAGTATGGGCTGAAGTCTCTCCAATAGACCAGTATGGGCTGAAGTCTCTCCAATAGACCAGTATGGGCTGAAGTCTCTCCAATAGACCAGTATGGGCTGAAGTCCCTCCAATAGACCAGTGGGCTGAAGTCTCTCCAGTATACTGTAGGCTGAAGTCTCTCCAATAGACCAGTATGGGCTGAAGTCTCTCCAATAGACCAGTATGGGCTGAAGTCTCTCCAATAGACCAGTATGGGCTGAAGTCTCTCCAATAGACCAGTATGGGCTGAAGTCTCTCCAATAGACCAGTATGGGCTGAAGTCCCTCCAATAGACCAGTATGGGCTGAAGTCTCTCCAATAGACCAGTATGGGCTGAAGTCTCTCCAATAGACCAGTATGGGCTGAAGTCTCTCCAATAGACCAGTATGGGCTGAAGTCTCTCCAATAGACCAGTATGGGTTGAAGTCTCTCCAATAGACCAGTATGGGCTGAAGTCTCTCCAATAGACCAGTATGGGCTGAAGTCTCTCCAATAGACCAGTATGGGCTGAAGTCCCTCCAATAGACCAGTGGGCTAAAGTCTCTCCAGTATACTGTAGGCTGAAGTCTCTCCAATAGACCAGTATGGGCTGAAGTCTCTCCAATAGACCAGTATGGGCTGAAGTCCCTCCAGTATACTGCAGGCTGAAGGCTCTCCAATAGACCAGTATGGGCTGAAGTCTCTCCAATAGACCAGTATGGGCTGAAGTCTCTCCAATAGACCAGTATGGGCTGAAGTCTCTCCAATAGACCAGTATGGGCTGAAGTCTCTCCAATAGACCAGTATGGGCTGAAGTCTCTCCAATAGACCAGTATGGGCTGAAGTCTCTCCAATAGACCAGTATGGCTGAAGTCTCTCCAATAGACCAGTATGGGCTGAAGTCTCTCCAATAGACCAGTATGGGTTGAAGTCTCTCCAATAGACCAGTATGGGCTGAAGTCTCTCCAATAGACCAGTATGGGCTGAAGTCTCTCCAATAGACCAGTATGGGCTGAAGTCCCTCCAATAGACCAGTATGGGCTGAAGTCCCTCCAAAGACCAGTGGCTGAAGTCTCTCCAGTATACTGTAGGCTGAAGTCTCTCCAATAGACCAGTATGGGCTGAAGTCTCTCCAATAGACCAGTATGGGCTGAAGTCTCTCCAATAGACCAGTATGGGCTGAAGTCTCTCCAATAGACCAGTATGGGCTGAAGTTCTCCAATAGACCAGTATGGGCTGAAGTCCCTCCAATAGACCAGTGGGCTGAAGTCTCTCCAGTATATACTGTAGGCTGAAGTTCTCCAATAGACCAGTATGGGCTGAAGTCTCTCCAGTAGACCAGTATGGGCTGAAGTCTCTCCAATAGACCAGTATGGGCTGAAGTCCCTCCAATAGACCAGTATGGGCTGAAGTCTCTCCAATAGACCAGTATGGGCTGAAGTCTCTCCAATAGACCAGTATGGGCTGAAGTCTCTCCAATAGACCAGTATGGGTTGAAGTCTCTCCAATAGACTAGTATGGGCTGAAGTCTCTCCAATAGACCAGTATGGGCTGAAGTCTCTCCAATAGACCAGTATGGGCTGAAGTCTCTCCAATAGACCAGTATGGGCTGAAGTCCCTCCAGTATACTGCAGGCTGAAGTCTCTCCAATAGACCAGTATGGGCTGAAGTCTCCAATAGACCAGTATGGGCTGAAGTCTCTCCAATAGACCAGTATGGGCTGAAGTCTCTCCAATAGACCAGTATGGCTGAAGTCTCTCCAATAGACCAGTATGGGCTGAAAGTCTCTCCAATAGGACCAGTATGGCTGAAGTCTCTCCCATAGACCAGTATGGGCGAAGTCTCTCCAATAGACCAGTATGGGCTGAAGTCTCCAATAGACCAGTATGGCTGAGTCTCTCCAATAGACCAGTATGGGCTGAAGTCTCTCCAATAGACAGTATGGGCTGACAGTCTCTCCAATTAGACCAGTATGGCTGACGTCTCTCCAATAGACCAGTATGTGCTGAAGTCTCTCCAATAGACCAGTAGGGGCCTGAAGTCTCTCCAATGACCAGTATGGGCTGAAGTCTCTCCAATAGACCAGTATGGGCTGATGTCTCTCCAATAGACCAGTAGGGCTGAAGTCCATCCAGTATACTGTAGGCTGAAGTCTCTCCAGTAGACCCTAGTATGGGCTGAAGTCTCTCCAATAGACCAGTATGGGTTGAAGGGAGATTCTGGCTGTGGCAGAACCAACTGAGGAACTTAAAGATTTGATGGAAGGTCAAGCGTACTGTAATAGTTGATGATAAAGAGATCTCATACCCAAGAAGTCTCGAGGCTGTAATAGCTGGAATCCATTTTAGAATAAGGCTGTAACGTAACAAAATGGGGAAAAGTCAAAGGGTCTGATACTTTCCGAAGGCGATGTAGATG
>NW_021822679.1:126563-162490 GCF_901001165.1 Salmo trutta
GTATGCTTAGGGTCATTGTCCTTCTGAAGGTGAACCTCTGTCCCAGTCTCAAATCTCTGGAAGACTGAAACAGGTTTCCCTCAAGAATGTCTCTGTATTTAGCGCCATCCATCATTCCTTCAATTCTGACCAGTTTCTCAGTACCTGACAAAGAAAAACATCCCCACAGCATGATGCTGCCACCACCATGCTTCACGGTGGGGATAGTGTTCTCGGGGTGATGGGAGGTGTTGGACTTATGCCAGACATAGCGTTTTCCTTGATGGCCAAAAAGCTACATTTTTGTCTCTTTTGACCAGAATACCTTCTTCCATTTGTTTGGGGAGTCTCCCACATGCCTGTTGGCGAACACCAAATGTGTTTGCTTATTTTTTCTTTTTAAGCAATGGCTTTTTTTCTGACCAATCTTCCGTTAAAGCCCAGCTCTGTGGAGTGTACGGCTTACAGTGGTCCTATGGACAGATACTCCAATCTCCGCTGTGGATCTTTGCAGCTCCTTCAGGGTTATCTTGGTCTCTTTGTTGCCTCTCTGATTAATGCCCCCCTTGCCTGGTCTGTGAGTTTTGGTGGGCGGCCCTCTCTTGGCAGGTATGTTGTGGTGCCATATTCTTTCCATTTTTTAATAATCTGATTGAGACTGTAGTTGGCCCTGTCTGATTGAGGCTGTAGTTGGCCCTGTCTGATTGAGACTGTAGTTGGCCCTGTCTGATTGAGACTGTAGTTGGCACTGTCTGATTGAGACTATAGGGGGCACTGTCTGAGACTGTAATTGGCACTGTCTGATTGAGACTGTAGTTGGCACTGTCTGATTGAGACTGTAGTTGGCACTGTCTGATTGAGGCTGTAGTTGGCACTGTCTGATTGAGACTGTAGGGGCACTGTCTGATTGAGACTATAGGGGGCACTGTCTGATTGAGGACTATAGGGGGCACTGTCTGATTGAGACTGTAGGGGGAACTGTCTGATTGAGACTGTAGTTGGCACTGTCTGATTGAGACTGTAGTTAGCACTGTCTGATTGAGACTGTAGGGGGCACTGTCTGATTGAGACTGTCGTTGGCACTGTCTGATTGAGACTGTAGTTGGCACTGTCTGATTGAGACTGTAGTTGGCACTGTCTGATTGAGACTGTAGTTGGCACTGTCTGATTGAGACTGTAGGGGGCACTGTCTGATTGAGGACTGTAGTTGGCACTGTCTGATTGAGACTGTAGGGGGCACTGTCTGATTGAGACTGTAGGGGGCACTGTCTGATTGAGACTGTAGGGGCACTGTCTGATTGAGACTGTAGTTGGCACTGTCTGATTGAGACTGTAGTTGGCACTGTCTGATTGAGACTGTAGGGGTCACTGTCTGATTGAGACTGTAGTTGGCACTGTCTGATTGAGACTGTAGTTGGCACTGTCTGATTGAGACTATGGGGGCACTGTCTGATTGAGACTGTAGTTGGCACTGTCTGATTGAGACTATAGGGGGCCCTGTCTGATTGAGACTGTAGTTGGCACTGCCTGATTGAGACTATAGGGGGCCCTGTCTGATTGAGACTGTAGTTGGCACTGTCTGATTGAGACTATAGGGGGCACTGTCTGATTGAGACTGTAGTTGGCACTGCCTGATTGAGACTATAGGGGGCACTGTCTGATTGAGTGTTTCAGAGACTGTGTGTGTTGGTACTCTGCGTTTGTGTCACACTGCTTTGTCTGAGTCAGGAACTCCCCCAGCTGGTCTTCTAACCTGATCTGTGAAGTGGAATAGGAAGATAGGAGCTGTGGCCCTTTATGAACTACCCGGGGGTGGGATCTATAGGTCAGTCTTGTTTGTTGTTTGTCATGGTCTAACGTTTTACATGTCTATTGCTAACTATATATATCTCTTAGTCTATCCTGGCTGATCCTAGATCTGTGTTCAATCATCACCTTAAACATGCTGAGACTAAACATCCCCTCTAGTCAATGTTCCAAATCCAGCTGTTCCTGGGAGACACGGGAGCAGAGATGAGAGAGCTGATAAGCGACGGAGAGCTATTAATAACACATAAAGAGAGCTGCGCGGGCGAGAGAGACATTGTCAGAGAGAGAGAGAGAGAGAGAGAGATGAGATGCAGAAGACGAGGAGATGTCAGAGAGAGGAAGAGAGTGATGAGAGAGAAGGATTGAGAGAGAGAGAGAGTCAGAGAGAGGAGAGAGGATTGTCTGGGTGATAGAGAAAGAGAGATAAAGGAAAAGAGGAGGAAGGGAGAGCAGGAAATGTTGAGATTTCCTTTGTAATCACAGGGTGATGCTGGAGCTGGGGGGGGGGGGGGTAGTCCTTCCTACGAGTGTGTTGTCTCCTGCTCACTGGCGGTCTGTGTGTGTGTGACAGTGAGAAGGAGACATCCTACCGAGTAGGAAAGGCAGTGGAAGACTCTTTTAGCTTTAAACTGAAGCTCAACACTTGGACTACCACGCACACCTTCATATACACATTACGGAGAAGGTGTGTGTGTGTGTGTGAGAGAGATGTCAAGACATTCTCGTCACCTGTGAGAGCAGTAACAGTTTCGTTACCCCGGGGGGGGTGGTGTGCGATTGTCACTGGGGATCGTTGCTTGGGTCGTCACCGTTGCCGGGTGCGTTGCCAGGTGTGTTGCCACGGCGGCACCATGTTGAGGTGTGTTATCCAACGGGCCAGCAACCTGCGGGAGAAGGATGGTCGCCTTAGTGACCCTCTGTGTGGCGTCATCTTCAGAGGTAAGGGGTCAGGGGTCAGGGGTTAGAGGTGAACGGGTGTAAGATGTACAGTTAGATCTTTTCTTCCTTGTAGTTAATTGATTGATTGATTCATGTCACTGATTGGTCAAGAAAGTCCACTCACCTGGTGTCCCAGGTCAGACCCTGGCTAGATAGTATATCATGTAGGATTGATTTCAGAAACGAACAGTGGTTGGCAACAATCTCAACCTTGGGTTACCTCAGAGAACCTCTTGGTTTACGGGAAGGTTGAAGAAAGAGGAAGCTTCTGTGGTTTCAGGGGCTTTCCTCGTTATCGTTATGGACATTTCTGTTTTCTCCGTTGATATACTATTAGCTAATAATGTAACGATGAAGAGAATTGATACATTACCACATTACCACATTACCACATTACCACATTACCACATTGCACTTTGTGATTGTGTCAAGCAGTGACCGGTGGCTTTTCTTTATCAATGAAAACGTATGAATGTAATTTAACTTGTAAGAAATAACAATAATAATTACTGTCTTATTATGTTATGAATTAAACATGACTTCATTATGAATGATAAGGTATTACATTATAATAGGTGAGCTCATTATCTTGTATTTTTTCCATCACCTTCAATGTGGTAATGTCTGTCTGACTAACATGGGAGGTTAACTGCGCTTACTTCCTCTCTTTGTTCCATCCATTTCCTGTTCCTGGTGCCATCAGACTGACATGTGTGTCCTAGTTCCCATGGCAACGTGGCACCGTACCTAAAGCCCAAGTTTTGTCGCTATCCCTCTGACTGAAAGATGTAGTTGGTGTGTAATGATTTGACACGTTTCAGACAGTTTCTATAAATCAAAGTTATTTTGAGTCTCTCTGGATAAGAGCGTCTGGTTTTGCTGTCACCTTGTTACATTGTTCACAGTGTAGCTCAGATAATTATTATGGGCTTCATAGAGCTAGGACAGTTGTTGCTCCCTGGTTCATTGCTCTCTCTCTCTCTCTCTCTCTCTGTCTTTCTCTCTGTCTCTCTCTCTCTCTCTCTGTCTCTCTCTGTCTCTCTCTCTCTCTCTCTCTCTCTCTCTCTCTCTGTCTCTCTGTCTGTCTGTCTGTCTGTCTGTCTGTCTGTCTGTCTGTCTGTCTGTCTGTCTGTCTGTCTGTCTGTCTCTCTGTCTCTCTGTCTCTCTGTCTCTCTGTCTGTCTGTCTGTCTGTCTGTCTGTCTGTCTGTCTGTCTGTCTGTCTGTCTGTCTCTCTGTCTCTCTGTCTCTCTGTCTCTCTCTGTCTGTCTGTCTCCCTCTCTCTCAGCAAGACTTGACCCTGTCGAATTGCAACAACTTCAGGAATTCTGCAAAGTGAATAAACACATTTTCTTTTTAGGCTGCGTCCTGAATGGCACCCTAGTCCCTATATAGTGCACTACTATAGACCGGAGCCCTAGTCCCTATATAGTGCACTACTATAGACCAGAGCCCTATTCCCTATATAGTGCACTACTATAGACCGGAGCACAAGTCCCTATATAGTGCACTACTATAGACCGGAGCCCTAGTCCCTATATAGTGCACTACTATAGACCAGAGCCCTATTCCCTACATAGTGCACTACTATAGACCGGAGCACTAGTCCCTATATAGTGCACTACTATAGACCAGAGCCCTATTCCCTATATAGTGCACTACTATAGACCGGAGCCCTATTCCCTATATAGTGCACTACTATAGACCGGAGCCCTAGTCCCTATATAGTGCACTACTATAGACCAGAGCCCTATTCCCTATATAGTGCACTACTATAGACCGGAGCACTAGTCCCTATATAGTGCACTACTATAGACCGGAGCCCTAGTCCCTATATAGTGCACTACTATAGACCGGAGCACTAGTCCCTATATAGTGCACTACTATAGACCGGAGCCCTAGTCCCTATATAGTGCACTACTATAGACCGGAGCACTAGTCCCTATATAGTGCACTACTATAGACCGGAGCCCTAGTCCCTATATAGTGCACTAACTATAGGACCGGAGCCCCTAGTCCCTTATATAGTGCAGTACTATAGACCGGAGCCCTTAGTCCCTTATATAGTGCCCAAGTTACTATAGACCGGAGCCCTATTCCCCTATATAGTGCCAACTACTATAGACCGGCGCCACTAGTCCCTATATAGTGCACTACTATAGACCGGAAGCACTAGTACCTATATAGTGCACCTTTACTAAGGACCGGAGCACTAGTTCCCTATTATAGTGCAACTACTATAGACCGGAGCACTAGTCCCTATATTAGTGCACTACTCTAGACCGGAGCACTAGTCCCTAATACGTGCACTACTATAGCACTCCGGAACCCTATTCCCTATATAGTGCACTACTATGACCGGAGCACTATTCCCCCTATATAGTGCACTACTATAGACCGGAGCCCCTAGTCCCTATTAGTGCACTACTATAGACCAGAGCCCTATATAGTGCACTACTATAGACCGGAGCACTAGTCCCTATATAGTGCACTACTATAGACCGGAGCCCTAGTCCCTATATAGTGCACTACTATAGACCAGAGCACTAGTCCCTATATAGTGCACTACTATAGACCGGAGCCCTAGTCCCTATATAGTGCTCTACTTTAGTGTGTCTATATCACTGTGTGTCAGAACATATTCCACCTCGGTGTGTGTCTTTATCAAATTCCTTATAAACCAGAGAGCACCATTTTGTTGTTTTTTTCAATTGACTGACAGCCATAGACTCCAACACTCAGACATCCTTTACAAACGAAGCATTTGTTTTTAGTGAGTCCTCCAGATCAGAGGCAGCAGGGATGACCAGGGATGTTCTCTGTTTAGTGAGTCCTCCAGATCAGAGGCAGTAGGGATGACCAGGGATGTTCTCTGTTTAGTGAGTCCTCCAGATCAGAGGCAGTAGGGATGACCCAGGGATGTTCTCTGTTTAGTGAGTCCTCCAGATCAGAGGCAGAAGAGATGACCAGGGATGTTCTCTGTTTAGTGAGTCCTCCAGATCAGAGGCAGTAGGGATGACCCAGGGATGTTCTCTGTTTAGTGAGTCCTCCAGATCAGAGGCAGTAGGGATGACCAGGGATGTTCTCTGTTTAGTGAGTCCTCCAGATCAGAGGCAGTAGGGATGACCCAGGGATGTTCTCTGTTTAGTGAGTCCACCAGATCAGAGGCAGTAGGGATGACCAGGGATGTTCTCTGTTTAGTGAGTCCTCCAGATCAGAGGCAGTAGGGATGACCAGGGATGTTCTCTGTTTAGTGAGTCCACCAGATCAGAGGCAGTAGGGATGACCAGGGATGTTCTCTGTTTAGTGAGTCCTCCAGATCAGAGGCAGTAGGGATGACCCAGGGATGTTCTCTGTTTAGTGAGTCCTCCAGATCAGAGGCAGTAGGGATGACCAGGGATGTTCTCTGTTTAGTGAGTCCTCCAGATCAGAGGCAGTAGGGATGACCAGGGACGTTCTCTGTTTAGTGAGTCCTCCAGATCAGAGGCAGTAGGGATGACCAGGATGTTCTCTGTTAGTGAGTCCTCCAGATCAGAGGCAGTAGGGATGACCAGGGATGTTCTCTGTTTAGTGAGTCCTCCAGATCAGAGGCAGTAGGGATGACCAGGGATGTTCTCTGTTTAGTGAGTCCTCCAGATCAGAGGCAGTAGGGATGACCAGGGACGTTCTCTGTTTAGTGAGTCCTCCAGATCAGAGGCAGTAGGGATGACCAGGGATGTTCTCTGTTTAGTGAGTCCTCCAGATCAGAGGCAGTAGGGATGACCCAGGGATGTTCTCTGTTTAGTGAGTCCTCCAGATCAGAGGCAGCAGGGATGACCAGGGATGTTCTCTGTTTAGTGAGTCCTCCAGATCAGAGGCAGTAGGGATGACCAGGGATGTTCTCTGTTTAGTGAGTCCTCCAGATCAGAGGCAGTAGGGATGACCCAGGGATGTTCTCTGTTTAGTGAGTCCTCCAGATCAGAGGCAGAAGAGATGACCAGGGATGTTCTCTGTTTAGTGAGTCCTCCAGATCAGAGGCAGTAGGGATGACCCAGGGATGTTCTCTGTTTAGTGAGTCCACCAGATCAGAGGCAGTAGGGATGACCAGGGATGTTCTCTGTTTAGTGAGTCCTCCAGATCAGAGGCAGTAGGGATGACCAGGGATGTTCTCTGTTTAGTGAGTCCTCCAGATCAGAGGCAGTAGGGATGACCAGGGATGTTCTCTGTTTAGTGAGTCCTCCAGATCAGAGACAGTAGGGATGACCCAGGGATGTTCTCTGTTTAGTGAGTCCTCCAGATCAGAGGCAGTAGGGATGACCAGGGATGTTCTCTGTTTAGTGAGTCCTCCAGATCAGAGGCAGTAGGGATGACCAGGGACGTTCTCTGTTTAGTGAGTCCTCCAGATCAGAGGCAGTAGGGATGACCAGGGATGTTCTCTGTTTAGTGAGTCCTCCAGATCAGAGGCAGTAGGGATGACCAGGGATGTTCTCTGTTTAGTGAGTCCTCCAGATCAGAGGCAGTAGGGATGACCAGGGATGTTCTCTGTTTAGTGAGTCCTCCAGATCAGAGGCAGTAGGGATGACCAGGGACGTTCTCTGTTTAGTGAGTCCTCCAGATCAGAGGCAGTAGGGATGACCAGGGATGTTCTCTGTTTAGTGAGTCCTCCAGATCAGAGGCAGTAGGGATGACCCAGGGATGTTCTCTGTTTAGTGAGTCCTCCAGATCAGAGGCAGCAGGGATGACCAGGGATGTTCTCTGTTTAGTGAGTCCTCCAGATCAGAGGCAGTAGGGATGACCAGGGATGTTCTCTGTTTAGTGAGTCCTCCAGATCAGAGGCAGTAGGGATGACCCAGGGATGTTCTCTGTTTAGTGAGTCCTCCAGATCAGAGGCAGAAGAGATGACCAGGGATGTTCTCTGTTTAGTGAGTCCTCCAGATCAGAGGCAGTAGGGATGACCCAGGGATGTTCTCTGTTTAGTGAGTCCACCAGATCAGAGGCAGTAGGGATGACCAGGGATGTTCTCTGTTTAGTGAGTCCTCCAGATCAGAGGCAGTAGGGATGACCAGGGATGTTCTCTGTTTAGTGAGTCCACCAGATCAGAGGCAGTAGGGATGACCAGGGATGTTCTCTGTTTAGTGAGTCCTCCAGATCAGAGACAGTAGGGGTGACCCAGGGATGTTCTCTGTTTAGTGAGTCCTCCAGATCAGAGGCAGTAGGGATGACCAGGGATGTTCTCTGTTTAGTGAGTCCTCCAGATCAGAGGCAGTAGGGATGACCAGGGACGTTCTCTGTTTAGTGAGTCCTCCAGATCAGAGGCAGTAGGGATGACCAGGGATGTTCTCTGTTTAGTGAGTCCTCCAGATCAGAGGCAGTAGGGATGACCAGGGATGTTCTCTGTTTAGTGAGTCCTCCAGATCAGAGGCAGTAGGGATGACCAGGGATGTTCTCTGTTTAGTGAGTCCTCCAGATCAGAGGCAGTAGGGATGACCAGGGACGTTCTCTGTTTAGTGAGTCCTCCAGATCAGAGGCAGTAGGGATGACCAGGGATGTTCTCTGTTTAGTGAGTCCTCCAGATCAGAGGCAGTAGGGATGACCCAGGGATGTTCTCTGTTTAGTGAGTCCTCCAGATCAGAGGCAGAAGAGATGACCAGGGATGTTCTCTGTTTAGTGAGTCCTCCAGATCAGAGGCAGTAGGGATGACCCAGGGATGTTCTCTTTTTAGTGAGTCCACCAGATCAGAGGCAGTAGGGATGACCAGGGATGTTCTCTGTTTAGTGAGTCCTCCAGATCAGAGGCAGTAGGGATGACCAGGGATGTTCTCTGTTTAGTGAGTCCACCAGATCAGAGGCAGTAGGGATGACCAGGGATGTTCTCTGTTTAGTGAGTCCTCCAGATCAGAGACAGTAGGGATGACCCAGGGATGTTTTCTGTTTAGTGAGTCCTCCAGATCAGAGGCAGTAGGGATGACCAGGGATGTTCTCTGTTTAGTGAGTCCTCCAGATCAGAGGCAGTAGGGATGACCAGGGACGTTCTCTGTTTAGTGAGTCCTCCAGATCAGAGGCAGTAGGGATGACCAGGGACGTTCTCTGTTTAGTGAGTCCTCCAGATCAGAGGCAGTAGGGATGACCAGGGATGTTCTCTGTTTAGTGAGTCCTCCAGATCAGAGGCAGTAGGGATGACCAGGGATGTTCTCTGTTTAGTGAGTCCTCCAGATCAGAGGCAGTAGGGATGACCAGGGACGTTCTCTGTTTAGTGAGTCCTCCAGATCAGAGGCAGTAGGGATGAACGGGGATGTTCTCTTGATAAGTGTATATTAGACCATTTTCTGTCAAAATGTAACGACTACTTTTGGGTGTCAGGAAAAATGTATGGAGTAAAAAGTACCTAATTTTCTTTAGGAATGTAGTGAAGTAAAAGTTTTAAAAAATATAATTAGTAAAGTAAAGTACAGATAACGACTTAAGCGCACGGATCCCGTTAACGGGATCAAAATCGACAACATTCGGTGAAGCTGGAGCGCGCCAAATTCAAATGACAAAATCGTAATATTAAACATTCATGAACATACAAGAGTCCTACATCATTTAAAAGCTTAACTTCTTGATAATCCAGCCGCTTTGTCAGATTTCAAAAAGTCTTTACGGCGAAAGCATACCATGTGATTATCTGAGGACATCGCCCCACACACAAAAGCGTTAAAAAAAAAAATCCAAACCAGCAGAGGCGTCACAAAAGCCAGAAATAACGATAAAATAAATCACTTTCCTTTGAAGATCTTCCTACAGTCCAAATGAGAGCCACCTTGAAAAAACTACAAATTCTAGCTAATTTTTCAAAAAACAAGCCTGAAACCCTTTCTAAAGACTGTTGACATCTAGTGGAAGCCATAGGAATTTGAATGAGCAGTCACCTCAAAATGTTTTATTCTGGATGGATTTTCCTCGGGTTTTCACCGGCAATATCAGTTCTGTTATACTCACTCTATCCAATGCTACCAATTATATGCATATCCTAGCTTCTGGGCCTGAGTAACAGGCAGTTTACTTTGGACACGTCATTTATCTGAACAACCGAATACTGCCCCTTAGCCCTAAGAGGTTTTAAATAGTACTTTCAAATATTTTTACTTAAGTACTTTACACCACTGTATATAACTGTCTACGTAACTGTCTATATGAATGTGTCTATATAACTGTGTCTATATAACTGTGTGCGTTAATGGAAATGGTGAGACAGATCTCCAAACCCAAGAGAGAAGAGATATTTCCCCCAATTCTCTCTCCATAGCTAGCTGGTTAGTCAGAGCAGTGAGGTAGTTCTGTAATTATGGTGTCTGATGTCTATAAATGGCCATGATATCTGATGCTGATACTGCAGAGGAGATAAAACACACAGAGGGACAGAGAGAGGGAGATAAATAAGGAGAGAGAGAGAAGAGGGAGGTAGAGAGAGAGAGGAGAGGGAGGTAGAGAGAGAGGAGAGGGAGGTAGAGAGAGAGGAGAGGGAGGTAGAGAGAGGAGGAGGGAGGTAGAGAGAGAGGAGAGGGAGGGTAGAGAGAGAGGAGAGGGAGGTAGAGAGAGAGGGAGGGAGGTAGAGAGAGAGGGAGGGAGGTAGAGAGAGAGGAGAGGGAGGTAGAGAGAGAGAAGAGGGAGGTAGAGAGAGAGGAGAGGGAGGTAGAGAGAGAGGGAGGGAGGTAGAGAGAGAGGGAGGGAGATAGAGAGAGAGAAGAGGGAGGTAGAGAGAGAGGGAGGGAGGTAGAGAGAGAGGAGAGGGAGGTAGAGAGAGGATCCAAGCAGTGGAGGTGGGGTGAGGAGAGGGTGAGGAGAGAAGAGAGGGTGAGGAGAGAGGGGTGAGGAGAGGGTGAGGAGGGAAGAGAGGGTTAAGAGAGAGGGGTGAGGAGATGGTGAGGAGAGAGGAGAGGGGTGAGACAGGGTGAGACAGGGTGAGGGAGTCTAAGGAGAGGAAATCCTCAGTTCCTGTTTTTGATGAGTCTTGATGTTCCACACCTCAATAACTCATCCCCATCATTACAGTCTGTCTGTGTCATAGCCTTCCAATAGCTCTCCTTTAGCCTTGGTGTGTGTGTGTGTGTGTGTGTGTGTGTGTGTGTGTGTGTGTGTGTGTGTGTGTGTGTGTGTGTGTGTGTGTGTGTGTGTGTGTGTGTGTGTGTGTGTGTGTGTGTGTGTGTATGTGTGTGTGTGTGTGTGTGTGTGTGTGTGTGTCAGGGGCTATTTTAAGACAGAAATTTTCCAAGTCGTGCCCCATTCATTCAGAACCAGGAAGTTTGCAGGACGTGAGCATTGCGTCACTTCCTGTTGGTGAGATATCATTCCAACAAAAGCTGCCCGCTTTCCTGGGAATTATGGTGTGTGTATTTTAAGGATAGGCTTCGGATGCAAGCGTAGGCGCACAAGCACACACACACACACACACACACACACACACACACTCGGCCCCGCTCTCTTTCCTCCGAAGGGTGGAGGTGTTTTTAAAAGAACACTATACAGGAATCGAACCCTGTAACAAGATATCAAAACTAGTCCCTCATCTCGGATAAAGAGGAAGTGTTTTTAGGACTCTGACCACCAGACAATAGTGACAGTCTTAATTCTTCTTTTCATGGGACATATTTCAGCAATGGGTGTGGCTGAAATAGCTGAATCCACAAATTTGAAAGGGTGTCCACCAAGTGGCGGTCAGTACAATTCAAGGGAGGAGTCTTTATTTAGTAGCAAAGCCTTATTTCTATTACAGTATATTGGATAACTATCATTCATATTCCATTCACCCAGTTCAATGTAACAGTGGTGGGTTTAGGATACTACATGATACTAGAATGTTCCCTGTACCCATCATGAGGTTGCTACAGCCTAGCCTATGGATCAAATCAAATGTTATTTTGTCACATGCGCTGAATACAACAAGTGTAGTAGACCTTACAGTGAAATGCTGAATACAACAGGTGTAGTCCTACCAGTGAAATGCTGAATACAACAGGTGTAGTAGACCTCACAGTGAAATGCTGAATACAACAGGTGTAGTAGACCTCACAGTGAAATGCTGAATACAACAGGTGTAGTAGACCTTACAGTGAAATGCTGAATACAACAGGTGTAGTAGACCTTACAGTGAAATGCTGAATACAACAGGTGTAGTAGACCTTACAGTGAAATGCTGAATACAACAGGTGTAGACCTTACAGTGAAATGCTGAATACAACAGGTGTAGTAGACCTTACAGTGAAATGCTGAATACAACAGGTGTAGTAGACCTCACAGTGAAATGCTGAATACAACAGGTGTAGTAGACCTTACAGTGAAATGCTGAATACAACAGGTGTAGTAGACCTTACAGTGAAATGCTGAATACAACAGGTGTAGTAGACCTCACAGTGAAATGCTGAATACAACAGGTGTAGTAGACCTTACAGTGAAATGCTGAATACAACAGGTGTAGTAGACCTCACAGTGAAATGCTGAATACAACAGGTGTAGTAGACCTCACAGTGAAATGCTGAATACAACAGGTGTAGTAGACCTGGTGTTACGGTACAGAGTCAATGTGGAGGCTATATACAGGGTGTACCGGTACAGAGTCAATGTGGAGGCTATACACAGGGGGTACCGGTACAGAGTCAATGTGGAGGCTATATACAGGGGGGGTACCGGTACAGAGTCAATGTGCGGGGGCACCGGTTAGTTGAGGTAATTGAGGTAATATGTACATGTAGGTAGAGTCATTAAAGTGACTATGCATAGATAATAACAGAGTAGAAGCAGAGTAAAAGAGGGGTCTGGGTAGTCCTTTGATTAGATGTTCAGGAGTCTTATGGCTTGGGGGTGGAAGCTGTTAAGAAGCCTTTTGGACCTAGACTTGGTGCTCCGGTACAGCTTGCCGTGTGGTAGCAGAGAGAACAGTCTATGACTCGGGTGGCTGGAGTCTTTGACAATTTTTAGGGCCTCCCTCTGACACCGCCTGGTAAAGAGGTTCTGGATGGCTGGAAGCTTGGCTCCAGTGATGTACTGGGCCGTACGCACTATCCTCTGTAGTGCCTTGCCGTCATAGGCCGAGCAGTTGCCATACCAGGCAGTGATGCAACCAGTCGGATGCTCTCGATGGTGCAGCTGTAGAAGTTTTTGAGGATCTGCGGACCCATGCCAAATCTTTTCGGTCTCTTGAGGGGGAATAGGCTTTGTTGTGCCCTCTTCATGACTGTCTTAGTGTGTTTGGACCATTGTTGGTGATGTGGACACCAAGGAACTTGAAGCTCTCAACCTGTTCCAGTCGATGAGAATGGGGGCGTGCTCGGTCCTCCTTTTCCTGTAGTCCACAATCATCTAATTTGTCTTGATCACGCTGAAGCAGAGGTTGTTGTCCTGGCACCACATGGCCAGGTCTCTGACCTCCTCCCTATAGGCTGTCTCATCTCCAAACTTGATGATGGTGTTGGAGTCGTGCCTGGCTGTGCAGTCATGAGTGAACAGCGAGTAAAGGAGGGGACTGAGCACACACCCCTGAGGGGGCCCCGTGTTGAGGATCAGAGTGGCGGATGTGTTGTCCCCTACCCTTAACACCTGGGGGAGGCCCGTCAGGAAGTGCAGGATCCAGTTGCACAGGGAGATGTTTAGTCCCATGGTCCTTAATGTATGTGAGGAGCTTTTGAGGGCACTATGGTGTTGAACGCTGAGCTGTAGTCAATGAATAGCATTCTCACATAGGTGTTCCTTTTGTCCAGGTGGGAAAGGGTAGTGTGGAGTGCAATAGAGATTGCATCATCTGTGGATCTGTTGGTGCGGTATGCAAATTGGAGTGGGTCTAAGGTTTCTGGGATAATGGTGTTGATGTGAGACATGACCAGCCTTTCAAAGCACTTCATGGCTACAGACGTGAGTGCTACGTGTTGGTAGTCATTTAGGTAGGTTACCTTAGTGTTCTTGGGCACAGGGATTATGGTGGTCTGCTTGGAACATGTTGGTATTACAGACTCAGTCAGGGACTGGTTGAAAATGTCAGTGAAGACACTTGCCAGTTGGTCAGCGCGTGCTCGGAGTACATGTCCTGGTAATCTGTCTGGCCCTGCAGCCATGTGAATGTTGACCTGTTAAAAGGTCTTACTCACATCGGCTACGGAGAGCGTGATCACACAGTCGTCCGGAACAACTGGTGCTCTCATGCATGTTTCAGTGTTACTTGCCTCGAAGCGAGCATACAAGTAATTTAGCTCGTCTGGTAGGTTCGTGAAAGTTTACAACATAGGTGCACACAGGTCGAAAGAAACATTTGAGATGACAGACAGTGACACATTCAAAACCACCTTGCACACTCTTGCCTGCATCTAGCTTATCTAGGGTGTAATCATTAGTCCAACATTTGCAAATGAGAGATTGTATTTGACAAATCCCTGTTTTGTTTGCTTCCATTTAAGAAACATTTTTCAACGGAATCGGCGGAATGAATACACACCTGATCAAGCATTAACACAGTTCACTTTCACAGCAGCCACGTTGTTTTCCTTCTCGCATCAATGCGCTCTCCTCCTCTCACCTTTTCCCCTTCACTTGAAGACTTCAATGCACAACACATCAGCTGTATGTGACCAGGCGAAAAAAAAAACTTTCCAAGCCAAACCATATCGTTCATAACCTTCATACCATAACCGCTACACACAGCCTACACCATAATAGGTAAAGTAACATAATAGCTAACAGAACTAATGAGTTAGTGAACCCGCTACAAGCAGTAAAGTTAGTGTACAGTCAGCAAGCAGTTTAGCACTTACACCAGCGGGCCCCGGTGGCAATACATTTGCAAAACCAAATGCTTACCTTGACTTGGAGGAATTCCAGTGTTGTGTTGGATAATCATAGCCAGCTAGCTAACATAGCATCCCTCTGTTTGAGCAGAGTGTTTGAGTAGGCTAAACTAGCTAGCTAAATTTTCTAGCTAAGTAAGTGAAACTGAATGTAAAAAAAAAGACAATCTGGTCTTGCTTCTTCATTTGTAAAGAAAGGAATTTGTTTAAAACTGTTCAACTATTGTCTTTCTCTCTCTTTGAGTCAATAACTCAGCACATTTTATGCACTGCAGAGCTAGCTAGCTGTAGCTTATGCTTTCAGTACTAGATTCATTCTCTGATCCTTTGATTTGCTGAACAACATGTCAGTTCATGCTGCAATTATTTGGTAAAATGTGTTATCTAAAAAGTTTTATCTAAAAGGATAACTTTTTAAATGTTTCACAATTTGTATTTTTATGAAATTCACTGAGGACGATGCTCCTCCTTTTTCTCCTCTGTGTGTGTGTGTGTGTGTGTGTGTGTGTGTGTGTGTGTGTGTATGTACAGTACCAGTCAAAAGTATATTTCGATTTGTTAACCCCTTTTTTGGCTACTACATGATTCCATATGTGTTATTTTATTGTTTTGATGTCTTCACTATTATTCTACAATGTAGAAAATAGTAAATGAGTAGGTGTTCTAGAACTTTTAACTGGTACCGTATCTCTGGGTGTTCTCTCTGTACCAAAGGTAGTGTTCTGTGATAAGATAACCTCCATCCATCTCCCTGCTGGCATTTCTTTGGTCTGTCACTCTGACTATGTCCTGTTTCTACTTCCTGCTTCCTGTTTGAATGTTGATTGACAGGAAGTCACTGCTCAGAACTTTTATGTTACAGGAAGTACTGCTTTGTCCAACACGATTACTACCTAGCCAAGTCTCTGCAAGGGCCACTCACTGATGATAAACTAATTTATAACGCTAGCAGACTTTCTGATGTTTTGCGTTTCTGTTTAAAAATAATTATATATTTTGTAATTTTTCTTTTCTCCTCTTGTTTTCCAGGATCGAAAAAGAAGACAAAAGTCATCAAGAATAACATAAACCCTGTCTGGAATGAGGTGTGTATTTATGAAATAAGGCCTGAGGAGGTGTGGTATATGGTCTGATATACCACGGCTTTCAGCCAATTAGCATTTCAGGGCTCGAACCACCCGGTTTATAATATACAGCAGTGAATACTCTAATATACTGTTGTCTATCAGTAATAATTAATTTGCCTGTCTTCTCTCCCAGGGTTTTGAGTGGGACCTGAAGGGAATACCTTTGGATTCAGGAGCTGAGCTTCATTTGGTGGTCAAGGATCATGAGAAGATGGGGAGGAACAGGTACGTTTAGGGTGTGTGTGTGTTTGTCTGTGTGTGTTTGAGCTTCATGTTTTGAAGATGGGAAGGAACAGGACAGTGGGAATTAGGTACAGTGAGTTCAGGAAATTACCTGGGAAGCTTTTAACCTTTTAATGAGGTAATTGGTAGCCTGGGATGTCAGTCTGTTTCGGATCTCTTGCCAGCTCCTCACCAAAAACATGTTTTGCTTGACAATGACAGCAAGTTGGAGAGAGTCTACACAGATCTGGGACCAAGCTAGGTCATAGTGTTTTCTAGATAAATAAATTATTCGGACCCCTTGACTTTCTACACATTTTGTTTTACGTTACAGCCTTATTCTAAAATGGATTAAATATTTTGTTCCCCCCATCAATCTACATACAATACCCCATAATGACGAAGCAAAAAGCAGGTTTTTAGAAATGTTTTGAAATGTATAAAAAATAAAAACGAAATACGTTATTTACATAAGTATTCAGACCCTTTGCTATGAGACTCGATATTGAGCGCAGATGCCTTCTGTTTCCATTGATCATCCATGAGATGTTTCTACAACTTGATTGGAGTCCACCTGCGGTAAATTCTATTGATTGGACATGATTTGGAAAGGCACCTGTCTATATAAGGTCCCACAGTTGACAATGAATGTCAGAGCAAAAACCAAGCCATGAGGTCGAAAGAATTGTCCGTAGAGATCCGAGACAGGATTGTGTTGAGTCACAGATCTGGGGAAGGGTACCAAAAAATGTATGCAGCATTAAAGGTCCCCAAGAACACAGTGGCCTCCATCATTCTTAAATGGAAGAAGTTTGGAACCACCAAGACTCTTCCTAGAGCTGGCCGCCCGGCCAAACTGAGCAATCAGGGGAGAAGGGCCTTGGTCAAGGAGGTGACCAAGAACCTGTTGGTCACTCTGACAGAGCTCCAGAGTTCCTCTGTGGAGATGGGAGAACCTTCCAGAAGGACAACCATCTCTGCAGCACTCTACCAATCAGGCCTTTATGGTAGAGTGGCCAGACGGAAGCCACTCCTCAGTAAAAGGCACATAACAGCCTGCTTGGAGTTTGCCAAAAGGCACCTAAAGACTCTGACTGCTGAGAAACAAGATTCTCTGGTCTGATGAAACCAAGATTGAACTCTTTGGCCTGAATGCCAAGCGTCACGTCTGGAGGAGACCTGGCACCCTCTCTACGGTGGAGCATGGTGGTGGCAGCATCATGTTGTGGGGATGTTGTTCAGCGGCAGGGACTGGGAGACTAGTCAGGATCAGACTGGGGCGAAGGTTCACCTTCCAACAGGACAAAAGCCCTAAGCACACAGCCAAGACAACACAGGAGGGGCTTCGGGACAAGTCTCTGAATGTCCTTGAGTGGCCCAGCCAGAGCCCAGACTTGAAACCGATCGAACATCTCTGGAGAGACCTGAAAATAGCGGTGCAGCGACGCTCCCCATCCAACCTGACAGAGCTTGAGAGGATCTGCAGAGAAGAATGGGAGAAACTCCCCAAATACAGGTGTGCCAAGCTTGTAGCATCATACCCAAGAAGACTTGAGGCTGTAATCGCTGCCAAAGGTGCTTCAACAAAGTACTGAGTAAATGGTCTGAATACTTATGTAAATGTGATATTTAATTTATAATACATCTGTAAAAATGTATAAAAACCTGTTTTTACTTTGTCATTATGGGGTATTGTGATGTCATTATGGGGTATTGTGATGTCATTATGGGGTATTGTGATGTCATTATGGTGTATTGTGATGTCATTATGGGGTATTGTGATGTCATTATGGGGTATTGTGTGGAGATAGATGACTAAGTTTAAAACATGTTTTTTTTTTTTTAGAATAAGCCTGTAACGTAACAAAATGTGGAAAAAGTCAAGGGGTCTGAATACTTTCCGAATGCCCTGTATATCACCACTTCACATAATACAAATCCTTCCTCAGTTCCCAGAAAGGACAGCATCAGGAAAGTTTCCTCAGTTCCCAGAATAGACAGCATCAGGAAAGTTTCCTCAGTTCGCAGAATAGACAGCATCAGGAAAGTTTCCTCAGTTCCCAGAATAGACAGCATCAGGAAAGTTTCCTCAGTTCGCAGAATAGACAGCATCAGGAAAGTTTCCTCAGTTCCCAGAATAGACAGCATCAGGAATGTTTCCTCAGTTCCCAGAATAAACAGGAAAGTTTCCTCAGTTCCCAGAATAGACAGCATCAGGAAAGTTTCCTCAGTTCGCAGAATAGACAGCATTAGGAAAGTTTCCTCAGTTCGCAGAAAGGACAGCATCAGGAAAGTTTCCTCAGTTCCCAGAATAGACAGCATCAGGAATGTTTCCTCAGTTCCCAGAATAAACAGGAAAGTTTCCTCAGTTCCCAGAATAGACAGCATCAGGAAAGTTTCCTCAGTTCCCAGAATAGACAGCATCAGGAAAGTTTCCTCAGTTCCCAGAAAGGACAGCATCAAGAAAGTTTCCTCAGTTCCCAGAAAGGACAGCATCAGTAAAGTTTCCTCAGTTCCCAGAAAGGACAGCATCAGGAAAGTTTCCTCAGTTCCCAGAATAGACAGCATCAGGAAAGTTTCTTCAGTTCCCAGAATAGACAGCATCAGGAAAGTTTCCTCAGTTCCCAGAATAGACAGCATCAGGAAAGTTTCCCCAGTTCCCTGAATAGACAGCATCAGGAAAGTTTCCCCAGTTCCCTGAATAGACAGCATCAGGAAAGTTTCCTCAGTTCCCAGAATAGACAGCATCAGGAAAGTTTCCTCAGTTCCCAGAATAGACAGCATCAGGAAAGTTTCCTCAGTTCCCAGAATAGACAGCATCATGAAGGTTTCCTCAGTTCCCAGAATAGACAGCATCAGGAAAGTTTCCTCAGTTCCCAGAATAGACAGCATCATGAAAGTTTCCTCAGTTCCCAGAATAGACAGCATTGGGAAAGTGTGTGTGTGTGTGTGTGTGTGTGTGTGTGTGTGTGTGTGTGTGTGTGTGTGTGTGTGTGTGTGTGTGTGTGTGTGAGAGTTGAGAAGTTATCGTTCGCTTTCATAGTGATTGATCATTCCTCCTGATAACAGCAGAAAAACACAGAAGGAATGCTCCATTGTGATATTGGACAGAAGGGAGGATTGACTGGTCTATTCCACTCAGAGACGGGGTTGGGGGGGGGGGGGGGGGGGGTTAGTCTCTCTGAGGAACTTCCCTTCTGACGTTTTTGGTTTGTTTGTTGGTACATTCTAATAAACGGACAAGCTAAGAGAATTCCAGAGAGGGGCAGATCTGTTTGGTGTGACAGATGACCATAGGAGTGTTCAATACATTATGAACAGATTTGAGACCATGCTAGTGACCATGATACAGTGTATGACTAGTTACATGTAATTGTCACTGACCAGGTTCGAACCCAGGATCTCCTGTTGCAAGGCTGTGTTAGCCCGCTGAGCTAAAGCTTTATGCTTGGGCCCAGGATTCTAAGATGGTAAAAACAATTAGAGATCACAATGAAGTTCGAGCTGCGGAATCTACGGAATGTGACCTTGTTATCAGGGGCAACGCAGCCAGAGAGAGGGAGGAGTCACGTAAACATGGGACTTCCTGTTTACTCGTCATGGTAACACTTCCTGGTCTGTACGGTGGCTCTGCCAATAGCAGTTAAGGTGCCTTCGTGGGTAACGTTGTGCTTGATACCATCTCTTGATTCCTTCACAGATCTGACGTTGCTGGATAGGTGTCAGCAATGTAGTATTATTGCCATATTGCTTACATTTATTCAGTCCTCTTGATCTATAAACACTTCAAGGGTTTCGGTTGAAGTAGGTAACAGAGCCATGGTATCCACTTCTCTATGCCCCATATTGTTGATGTTGTTGTTGGGTGATTGTTTTACTTAACAACCCGTAACCTGTTTACTGCTGGTGTGAATTCATTAATGAACATGTTCTCTAAGGAAATTGCTAACGATGGAACACTCCCAGGACGCATTGTTTTTGTCCGAATCCCCAGGTGTACCGTTAGAATGTCGATCGGGGTTCCAATCACTAGTCAGGTTTCCATTGTCTTCCCGGGAACATTATGGCAGTGTTAGGATCGTCTCCAAGACAATGCTTGTTAATAGCTACTGAATAGCTGATTAGCTTCCCTGCTGCCTTAAAGTTTTGGACAATAGGGCCCAAGTCAACATAGGTCTTAAGGAGTCTAGACAATAGCGCCCAGCTATTGGACAGGTTGGAATAGGTTGGAGTAGGTTGGAATAACACCAGGCATGAGAGAATGCCAGGAGCATTCTAACATTCTAGCATTCTCACACTCTCGCATTCTAACATTCTAGCATTCTAACAGTCTAACATTCTAGCATTCTCACACTCTCACATTCTAACATTCCAACATTCTAGCATTCTCACACTCTCACATTTTAACATTCTAACATTCTAGCATGCTCACATTCTAGCATTCTAACATTCTATCATTCTAACATTCGAGCATTCTAACATTCTAGCATTCTCACATTCTAGCATTCTCACATTCTCACACTCTAGCATTCTAACATTCTCACATTCTAACATTCTAGCATTCTAAAATTCTAGCATTCTAACATTCTAATATTCTAACATTCTAACATTCTCACAATCTAGCATTCTAGCGTTCTAGAATTCTAGCATTCTCACATTCTAACATTCTAGCATGCTCACATTCTAGCATTCTAGCATTCTAGCATTCTCACATTCTAGCATTCTAACATTCTAACATTCTAGCATACTAACATTCGAGCATTCTAACATTCTAATATTCTAGCATTCTCACATTCTCACACTCCAGCATTCTAACATTCTAACATTCTAGCGTTCTAAAATTCTAGCATTCTAACATTCTAATATTCTAACATTCTAACATTCTCACATTCTAGCATTCTAGCGTTCTAGAATTCTAGCATTCTCACATTCTAACATTCTAGCATGCTCACATTCTAGCATTCTAGCATTCTAGCATTCTAACATTCTAACATTCTAACATTCTAGCATTCTAACATTCGAGCATTCTAACATTCTAACATTCTAGCATTCTCACATTCTCACACTCCAGCATTCTAACATTCTCACATTCTAACATTGTAGCGTTCTAAAATTCTAGCATTCTAACATTCTAATATTCTAGCATTCTAACATTCTAACATTCTCACATTCTAGCATTCTAACATTCTAGCGTTCTAGAATTCTAGCATTCTCACATTCTAACATTCTAGCATTTTAACATTCTAGCATTTTAACATTCTAGCATTCTCACATTCTAACATTCCAGCATTCTCACATTCTAGCATTCTAACATTCAAGCATTCTCAAAATTCTAACGTTCTAGCATTCTAACAGTCTAGCGTTCTAACGTTCTAGAATTCTAGCATTCTCACACTCTAACATTCTCACAATCTAACATTCTAGCACTCTAACATTCTAGCATTCTCACATTCTCACATTCTAACATTCTAGCATTCTAACATTCTAGCATTCTTGCATTCTCACATTCTTACATTCTAGCATTTTAACATTCTAACATTCTAGCATTCTAACATTCGAGCATTCTAACATTCTAACATTCTAGCATTCTCACACTCCAGCATTCTAACATTCTCACATTCTAACATTCTAGTGTTCTAAAATTCTAGCATTCTAACATTCTAATATTCTAGCATTCTAACATTCTAATATTCTCACATTCTAACATTCTAGCGTTCTAGAATTCTAGCATTCTCACATTCTAACATTCCAGCATTCTCACATTCTAGCATTCTAACATTCAAGCATTCTCAAAATTCTAACGTTCTAGCATTCTAACAGTCTAGCGTTCTAACGTTCTAGAATTCTAGCATTCTCACACTCTAACATTCTCACACTCTAACATTCTAGCACTCTAACATTCTAGCATTCTCACATTCTCACATTCTAACATTCTCACATTATAGCATTCTCACATTCTAACATTCTAACATTCTAGCATTCTCACATTCTAACATTCTAGCATTCTAATGTTCTCACATTCTCACATTCTAGCATTTTAACATTCTATCATTCTAACATTCTAGCATTTTTGCATTCTAGCATTCTAACATTCTAGCATTCTCACATTCTCACATACTAGCATTTTCACAATCTAACATTCTAACATTCTAGCATTCTCACATTCTAACATTCTAGCATTCTCACATTCTAAAATTCTAGCATTCAAACATTCTAGCGTTCTAGAATTCTCATATTCTCACATTCTAGCACTCTAACATTCTAAAATTCTAACATTCTAGCATTGTAACATTCTAGCATTTTAACATTCTAACATTCTAATGTTCTAAAATTCTAGCGTTCTAACATTTTAGCATTCTAACATTCTAGCATTCTCACGTTCTAACATTCTAACATTCTAACATTCTAGCATTCTCACATTCTCACATTCTAACATTCTAGCATTCTAACATTCTAGCATTTTAACATTTTAACATTCTAGCATTCTAATGTTCTCACATTCTCACATTCTAGCATTCTAACATTCTATCATTCTAACATTCTATCATTCTAACATTCTAGCATTTTTGCATTCTAGCATTCTAACATTCTAGCATTCTCACATTCTCACATACTAGCATTTTCACAATCTAACATTCTAACATTCTAGCATTCTCACATTCTAACATTCTAGCATTCTCACATTCTAAAATTCTAGCATTCAAACATTCTAGCGTTCTAGAATTCTCATATTCTCACATTCTAGCACTCTAACATTCTAAAATTCTAACATTCTAGCATTGTAACATTCTAGCATTTTAACATTCTAACATTCTAATGTTCTAAAATTCTAGCGTTCTAACATTTTAGCATTCTAACATTCTAGCATTCTCACGTTCTAACATTCTAACATTCTAACATTCTAGCATTCTCACATTCTCACATTCTAACATTCTAGCATTCTAACATTCTAGCATTTTAAGATTTTAACATTCTAGCATTTTAGCATTCTCTCATTCTCACATTCTTAGTGCATTAGCATTGCTTCCCTGTCTCCATATCACTGGCCACTAGGATCGCTAATGGCTATTGAATAACTGAATAGCTGAATAGACAGCTACCCTCTGGGATTTCCAGCTAGCCTCTTTATGGATCTATATTCTCTGTGTAGCTGTTGACTGTGGTTACAGATGAGAGAGGGGAAATGGATGGCTGATGTAATGTTTGCTATACTGTCCTCAGCTGTGTCTGTGTGAGTACAGGTGAGACAGGGAAGTGGCTGACTCATATCCTGTATTCTACTGCTCTGCCTTCCCTCTGTTCCACTCCTCGTCTGTCTCTGTCTGTCTGTCTGTCTGTCTGTCTGTCTGTCTGTCTGTCTGTCTGTCTGTCTGTCTGTCTGTCTGTCTGTCTGTCTGTCTGTCTCTCTGTCTCTCTGTCTGTCTCTGTCTCTGTCTCTGTCTCTGTCTCTGTGTCTGTGTCTGTGTCTGTGTCTGTGTCTGTGTGTCTGTGTTCACTACTAACCAGTGTATATTCTCTCTGTTGCTAGGTTCTTGGGGGAGAGTAGAGTGGCTCTCAGGGATATCCTCAACTCCCCTAACCTGGCTGCTAGCTTCACTGTGTCCCTACTGGACACCAAGAGGAACAATACTGGGGTGAGACACGCACACACACACACACACACACACACACACACACACACACACACACACACACACACACACACACACACACACACACACACACACACACACACACACACACACACGCAGTCACACACACACACACGCAGTCACACACGCACACACACACACACACACACACACACACACACACAACACACACACACACACACACACACACACACACACACACACACACACACACACACACACACACACACACACACACACACACAAGCATTTTGCTGCACCTGCAAAATATGTGTACGCGACTAATAACATTTGATTTGATTTGACCGCCTGGGTCATACTGCAGATGAAACGTAACGTTCTTATGTTTGGAACGTTTCTACTTGCTGTTAATTTCATTAACCCAAAACAGCCATTTCCTGTACGTTTCATCGTATAAACACACACCTTTATGATTCAGAGGGGTTGGGTTAAATGCGGAAGACACATTTCAGTCGAATGCATTTAGTTGTACAACTGACCCAGCGGTAATCGCAATGCCATCGGGGGTACGCCAAATAGAAATAGACATAGATAGATGTCTTCTTTTTGTATGAGAATCTAAAAAATGGGGAAAGTATTGACACGTTTTTTTTTTTAAATTGAGAGACGAGCTTAAAGTTTTCTTTACTGACCATCATTTTCACTTGTCTGACCGCTTGCATGATGACGAGTTTCTCACACGACTGGCCTATCTGGGTGATGTTATTTCTCGCCTGAATGATCTGAATCTAGGATTACAGGGATTCTCCGCAACTATATTCAATGTGCGGGACAAAATTGAGGCTCTGATTAAGAAGTTGGAGCTTTTCTCTGTTTGCATTAACAAGGACAACACACAGGTCTTTCCATCATTTTAGGAATTTTTTTTGTGTGCAAATTAACTCACGTTTACGGACAATGTCAAATGTGATATAGCGAAGCACCTGAGTGAGTTGGGTGAGCAATTACACTGGTACTTTCCCAAAACAGATGACACAAACAACTGGATTCGTTATCCCTTTCATGCCCTGCCTCCCGACTTACCGATATCTGAACAAGAGAGGCTCATTAAATTGCAACAAGCGGTTCTGTGAAAATGGAATTTAATCAGAAGCCACTGCCAGATTTCTGGATTGGGCTGAGCTCAGAGTATCCTGCCTTGGCAAATCGCGCTGTTAAGACACTGATGCCCTTTGCAACCATGTCCCTATGTGAGAGTGGATTCTCGGCCCTCACTAGCATGAAAACTAAATACAGGCACAGACTGTGTGTGGAAAATGATTTAAGACAGACTCTCTCCAATACAACCCAACATTGCAGAGTTATGTGCATCCTTTCAAGCACACCCTTCTCATTAACCTGTGGGGAATTATTCACCATTTTTGATGAACGAATAAGGTTTTATATGTCAGATGGCTAAATAAAGAGCTAGATTATTGATTATTATTATGTTATTATTTGTGCCCTGGTCCTATCTGAGCTCTTTGTCACTTCCCACGAGCCGGGTTGTGACAAAAACTCACACTCGTTCTTACATTTAATAAATGTATCGTATAGTGTGTGTGGCAGGCTTACAATGATGGCAATAACAACAACAAAAAACATTTGAGAGTGTGCTGACCCTGGTGCTAGAGGGGGTACGGCAGGAGGGTGAATGTTTGAAGGGGTACAGCAGGAGGGTGAATGTTTGAAGGGGTACAGCAGGAGGGTGAATGTTTGAAGGGGTACAGCAGGAGGGTGAATGTTTGAAGGGGTACAGCAGGGGGGTGAATGTTTGAAGGGGTACAGCAGGAGGGTGAATGTTTGAAGGGGTACAGCAGGAGGGTGAATGTTTGAAGGGGTACAGCAGGAGGGTGAATGTTTGAAGGGGTACAGCAGGGGGGTGAATGTTTGAAGGGGTACAGCTGGAGGGTGAATGTTTGAAGGGGTACAGCAGGAGGGTGAATGTTTGAAGGGGTACAGCAGGGGGGTGAATGTTTGAAGGGGTACAGCAGGAGGGTGAATGTTTGAAGGGGTACAGCAGGGGGGTGAATGTTTGAAGGGGTACAGCAGGGGGGTGAATGTTTGAAGGGGTACAGCTGGAGGGTGAATGTTTGAAGGGGTACAGCAGGAGGGTGAATGTTTGAAGGGGTACAGCAGGGGGGTGAATGTTTGAAGGGGTACAGCAGGAGGGTGAATGTTTGAAGGGGTACAGCAGGAGGGTGAATGTTTGAAGGGGTACAGCAGGAGGGTGAATGTTTGAAGGGGTACAGCAGGAGGGTGAATGTTTGAAGGGGTACAGCAGGAGGGTGAATGTTTGAAGGGGTACAGCAGGAGGGTGAATGTTTGAAGGGGTACAGCTGGAGGGGGAATGTTTGAAGGGGTACAGCAGGGGGGTGAATGTTTGAAGGGGTACAGCAGGAGGGTGAATGTTTGAAGGGGTACAGCAGGGGGGTGAATGTTTGAAGGGGTACAGCAGGAGGGTGAATGTTTGAAGGGGTACGGGACTATAATAGGTGTGGGAACCACTGGTCTATATCATTCGCACAGAATGAATTCAACCAACATTACCTTTATTTAGTGGCGGACATATTTTATCAGTAAGTCAGTGTTCTTGGCTTTATTTCGAGTGTTCTTCTCGAGAAAACAATGGCAAACTATTTTCTGCCCGGGTGTGTATGTGTGTACCAGCCAAAAAGGTGTTTTTCTTCCTTCTCTGTAGCACCTCTCTCAGAATAGCTCACTTCCTCAGGAAAACCTGTCTGTCTGTCTGTCTGTCTGTCTGTCTGTCTGTCTGTCTGTCTGTCTGTCTGTCTGTGTGTCTGTGTGTCTGTCTGTCTGTCTGTCTGTCTGTCTGTCTGTCTGTCTGTCTGTCTGTCTGTCTGTGTGTCTGTGTGTCTGTGTGTCTGTGTGTGTGTCCAGGTACAGCCCCCAGGCACAGACAGACACAGAGACAGGCACAGAGACAGAGACAGAAACAGAGACAGAGACAGAGACAGAGACAGACAGACAGACAGACAGACAGACAGACAGACAGACAGACAGACAGACAGACAGACAGACAGACAGACAGACAGACAGACAGACAGACAGACAGACAGACAGACAGACAGACAGTTTCACAAACACCCTCAGGAACCCTCTCTTCTGTCTCAAATGGCAACCGATTCCCTATAGACCCTGGTCAACAGTAGTCCACTACCCTATAGACCCTGGTCAACAGTAGTCCACTACCCTATAGACCCTGGTCAACAGTAGTCCACTACCCTATAGACCCTGGTCAACAGTAGTCCACTACCCTATAGACCCTGGTCAACAGTAGTCCACTACCCTATAGACCCTGGTCAACAGTAGTCCACTACCCTATAGACCCTGGTCAACAGTAGTCCACTACCCTATAGACCCTGGTCAATAGTAGTCCACTACCCTGGTCAACAGTAGTCCACTACCCTATAGACCCTGGTCAACAGTAGTCCACTACCCTATAGACCCTGGTCAATAGTAGTCCACTACCCTGGTCAATAGTAGTCCACTACCCTGGTCAACAGTAGTCCACTACCCTGGTTAACAGTAGTCCACTACCCTGGTCAACAGTAGTCCACTACCCTGGTCAACAGTAGTCCACTACCCTGGTCAATAGTAGTCCACTACCCTGGTCTACAGTAGTCCACTACCCTGGTCAACAGTAGTCCACTACCCTATAGACCCTGGTCTACAGTAGTCCACTACCCTGGTCAACAGTAGTCCACTACCCTATAGACCCTGGTCTACAGTAGTCCACTACCCTGGTCAACAGTAGTGCCCTAAATAGTGTGTCATTTAGGACACAACAAGAGGGCCCTGCTCCCAACACCGCCCCCTGAAAATCAAACCATTCATATGATTCTGTTCACTCACAGACCAAATCAAGATGTTCTGTGGAGATCATTCACAAAAAGATTCCTGCTAAAATATTATTAGAAGATGAAATAACTATTAGGATAGATCCTGAATATAATACTGGTAATATCAGATATATTTCCTACCTGGAAGTGATTTTTCAGATATGAACCTCCAACAAAAGCAAGAGAATAGTTTTGTTGTGTACATGTCTGTCTCTGTTTAGTAAATCATCTTTGACCTGTTTCCTCCACTAGGCCACACTGAGCCTGCAGGTTTCCTACATCCCTCCCCCAGGGATGACTCCTTTCTTCCAGCCTCCTCCTCAGCCAGAGGCCCGGGAGAAACCTGTGGAGCTGGACACTGTCACAGGTATAAGACATCTCCAAAAAAGTCTCCAGATACCAGTAGAGCTCTCATATCAAACCTAGCCCAAAACAGTCCTAGTCTGTGTGGTTGTCTTAGCTATCTCTTTATGTAGTGTTGTGTTGTCGTGATGTGTGCTTTGTTTGTACTATATATTTTTTTTCATTTTTTTTCATTTTTAATCACAGCCCCCATCCCCGCAGGAGGCCTTTTGCCTTTTGGTAGGCCGTCATTGTAAATAAGAATTTGTTCTTAACTGACTTGCCAAGTTAAATAAAGGTTAAAAAAAATAACTTAAAAAAAACAATGTCTCTCTCTCTCAATTCTCTCTTTCTCTCTCTCTCTCTCTCTCTGTCTCTCTCTCTCAATTCTCTCTGTCTCTCTGTCTCTCTCAATTCTCTCTGTCTCTCTCTCTCTCTCTCTCTCTCTCTGTCTCTCTCCCTCTCTCTCTCTGTCTCTCTCCCTCTCTCTCTGTCTCTCTCCCTCTCTCTCTGTCTCTCTCCCTCTCTCTCTCTGTCTCTCTCCCTCTCTCTCTCTCTCTCTCTGTCTCTCTGTCTCTCTGTCTCTCTCTCTCTCTGTCTCTCTCTCTGTCTCTCCCTGTCTCTCTCTCTGTCTCTCTGTCTCTCTGTCTCTGTCTGTCTGCCTCTCTGTCTCTCCTGTCTGCCTCTCTGTCTCTCTCTCTGTCTCTCTCTCTGTCTCTCTCTCTGTCTCTCTCTCTGTCTCTCTGCCTCTCTCTCTGTCTCTTTCTCTGTCTCTCTGTCTCTCTCTCTGTCTCTCTGCCTCTCTCTCTGTCTCTCTCTCTGTCTCTCTGCCTCTCTCTCTGTCTCTCTGCCTCTCTCTCTGTCTCTCTGCCTCTCTCTCTCTCTCTGTCTCTCTCTCTGTCTCTCTCTGTCTCTCTCTCTCTCTCTCTCTCTCTCTCTCTCCCTGTCTCTCTGTCTGTCTCTCTGTCTCCGTCTGTCTGCCTCGCTGTCTCTCTCTGTCTGCCTCTCTGTCTCTCTCTCTGTCTCTCTCTCTGTCTCTCTCTCTGTCTCTCTCTCTGTCTCTCTGCCTCTCTCTCTGTCTCTCTCTCTGTTTCTCTCCCTCTCTCTCTCTGTCTCTCTCCCTCTCTGTCTCTCTCCCTCTCTCTCTCTCTCTCTCTGTCTCTCTGTCTCTCTGTCTCTCTGTCTCTCTCTGTCTCTCTCTCTCTGTCTCTCTGTCTCTCTGTCTCTCTGTCTCTCTGTCTCTCTGTCTCTGTCTGTCTGCCTCTCTGTCTCTCTCTGTCTGCCTCTCTGTCTCTCTCTCTGTCTCTCTCTATGTCTCTCTCTCTGTCTCTCTCTCTGTCTCTCTGCCTCTCTCTCTGTCTCTCTGCCTCTCTCTCTGTCTCTCTGCCTCTCTCTCTGTCTCTCTGCCTCTCTCTCTGTCTCTCTGCCTCTCTCTCTGTCTCTCTGCCTCTCTCTCTCTCTCTCCGTCTCTCTCCGTCTCTCTCTCCCTCTCTCTCTCCCTCTCTCTCTTTCCCTGTCTGTCTCTCTCATCTCTCTCTCTGTCTCTCTCTCTGTCTTTCTCCCCCTCCCTCTCTCTGTCTCTCTCCCTCTCTCTCTCTGTCTCTCTCCCTCTCTGTCTCTCTCTCTCAATTTCAATTCAATTTGCTTTATTGGCATGACGTAACAATGTACATATTGACAAAGCTTATTTTGGATATTTACTATATAAAAATAAATAAAAATGAGAATCAAAATTGTCAGCGGGACAACAGTAACAACAATAACCAAGTGTCAAAATAACCATACATTCAACAATAACAGTAAGCATACAGTAGAGTACATGTGCAGGTTGATTGGTTTAGATAGATAGTTATCTAAGAGTGTTTGGATATTTTGATTCCAGGTTGCTTTCTGGTATTCTTCTGTGCTGTTTTGGTCTCTCTCTCTTTCTCTCTCTCACTCTCACTCACTCACTCTCTCTCACTCACTCACTCACTCACTCACTCGCTCACTCGCTCACTCGCTCACTCGCTCACTCGCTCACTCGCTCACTCGCTCACTCGCTCACTCACTCACACTGTAATGACGAGGGTTGTACTGTATGTGTGTGTCCACTCCAGTCTTCTCGTTGGACACCATGGGTGAGGAGGACACAGAGAGCATGTTGATGATGGAGCAGACAGATGACCCAGACACCGGGAGTCACCAGGGGCCCCATCAGGGGGGCCAGGGCGGCCAAGAGACCCCCACAGGTAACCACCCCTTCCTCCGGAGTCCTGACCCCTGACCCCTGACCCCTAACAAGCCAGCCAGCTCCTGAAATTGCAGTATGAAGTTTCTGTATTTTTTATTTTTTTTTACATAGTTTGTCTTTTGTGTGATTTGTTTTCAACTCTGTGTATGTGTCATCATGTTACCCCTGCCAGCCCAGACCCCTAAACGGGCCCCCCCTAACTACACCCCTGGAGTGAAGAGAAAGAAGAGGCAGCAGGGTAACAAGGCACCGCTCCCAAACAAACCACAGGACCTGCAGGTGTGTGTGTGTGTGTGTGTGTGTGTGTGTACGTACAACTACATATTTCTTTAGTTTAAAAACACAATTTAATGAGGACATATCTATCTAAATCCCCCAGCCTCCTCTCTGTATTTTAAAACCTCTCTGATATTGATGTTTTACTGCGTTGTTTAGGAGGCTAGCACAAAGCTCTTTCACTGCACCATGTGCACCTGCTGTAAACTGGCTACGTGACGAATAAACTTCGATTTGCTTTGATTTCTGAGAACAAGTTGGTCTGAGAACATCTGTTATGGTCTAATAACATATGTTACGTTTCTGAGAACATCTGTTACGGTTCTGAGAACATCTGTTACGGTTCTGAGAACATCTGTTATGGTTCTGAGAACATCTGTAATGGTTCTGAGAACATCTGTTATGGTCTAAGAACATATGTTACGGTTCTGAGAACATATGTTACGGTTCTGAGAACATCTGTTACGGTTCTGAGAACATCTGTTACGGTTCTGTGAACATCTGTTACGGTTCTAAGAACATCTGTTACGGTTCTAAGAACATCTGTTACGGTTCTGAGAACATCTGTTATGGTTCTGAGAACATCTGTTATGGTTCTAAGAACATCTGTTATGGTTCTGAGAACATCTGTTATGGTCTAAGAACATATGTTACGGTTCTAAGAACATCTGTTACGGTTCTGAGAACATCTGTTACGGTTCTGAGAACATCTGTTACGGTTCTAAGAACATCTGTTACGGTTCTGAGAACATCTGTTACGGTTCTAAGAACATCTGTTACGGTTCTGAGAACATCTGTTACGGTTCTAAGAACATCTGCTATGGTTCTGAGAACATCTGCTATGGTTCTAAGAACATCTGTTATGGTCTAAGAACATTGGTTATGGTTCTAAGAACATCTGTTACAATTCTGAGAACATCTGTTATGGTTCTGAGAACATCTGTTAGGGTTCTAAGAACATCTGTATGGTTCTGAGAACATCTGCCATGGTCTGAGAACATCTGTTATGGTTCTGAGAACATCTGTTATGGTTCTAAGAACATCTGTTATGGTCTAAGAACATCTGTTATGGTTCTAAGAACATCTGTATGGTTCTGAGAACATCTGCCATGGTCTGAGAACATCTGTTATGGTTCTGAGAACATCTGTTATTGTTCTAAGAACATCTGTTATGGTTCTGAGCTGGTGCCTTCATCATCTAATTTAGACCATATATCAGAGAAAGCTATGAAACCTGTCAGAGATGGGCCTTAGAAAGAGCACCACTATGTGGTCGTGGCGCAACACCTTGTAACTTACACACATAGTATGATTTCTATCCTACACCTGTATCAATCAACTCAAAAGGATATATATTGATATAAATGCTGATTTCCCACTGTTTTGAGCCGTCAAACATGAATCAAGATGGCGAGACACAAGTAAAGGGACAAAGTGGAGGAGCAATTCAGCGGGTCGGATATGAGATGTATGTGGCAGGGGCTTCTAACGATCATGGATTACAAAAAAAAAAGAAAGCTAGTCACGTCGCGGACACCAACACCGCCCTACCGGACAAGCTAAACACCTACCGGACGAGCTAAACACCTACCGGACGAGCTAAACACCTACCGGACGAGCTAAACACCTACCGGACGAGCTAAACACCCACCGGACGAGCTAAACACCCACCGGACGAGCTAAACACCCACCGGACGAGCTAAACACCTACCGGACGAGCTAAACACCTACCGGACGAGCTAAACACCTACCGGACGAGCTAAACACCTTTTTCCTCACACTTCGAGCAAAACGACTCCGAGGAGAGCTCCTGAGGACAGGCTTACATACTCACGGTCTCCACATAGAAGGTATATAAGTCATTCAAAGGTGTTTACCCTTGCGAGGCTGTCGGCCCAGATGGCATTCCTGGCAGCACCCTCAGAGAATGTGCAGACCAGATAGCTGTTGTGTTTCCTGACATTGTCAATCTCTCTCTAGCTCGTTAGTGCATTATCCCCACCGGCATCAAGATGTCCACTATCATCCCCCTGTCCAATATGTCCACTATCATCCCCCTGTCCAAGATGTCCACTATCATCCCCCTGTCCAAAATGTCCACTATCATCCCCCTGATGTCCACTATCATCCCCCTGTCCCAGATGTCCACTATCATCACCCTGATGTCCACTATCATCCCTCTGTCCCAGATGTCCACTATCATCCCCCTGCCCCAGATGTCCACTATCATCCCCCTGCCCCAGATGTCCACTATCATCCCCCAGATGTCCACTATCATCCCCCTGCCCCAGATGTCCACTATCATCACCCTGCCCAAGATGTCCACTATCAACCCCCTGTCCCAGATGTCCACTATCATCCCCTTGATGTCCACTATCATCCCCCTGATGTCCACTATCGTCCCCCTGCCCAAGATGTCCACTATCATCCCCCTGTCCAAGATGTCCACTCTCATCCCCCTGTCCAAGATGTCCACTATCATCCCCCTGTCCCAGATGTCCACGATCATCCCCCTGTCCAATATGTCCACTATCATCCCTCTGCCCAAAATGTCCACTATCATCCCTCTGCCCAAAATGTCCACTATCATCCCCCTGTGCAAGATGTCCACTATCATCCCCCTGCCCAAGATGTCCACTATCATCCCCCTGATGTCCACTATCATCCCCTTGCCCAAGATGTCCACTATCATCCCCCTGCCCCCAGATGTCCACTATCATCCCCCTGTCCCAGATGTCCACTATCATCCCTCTGCCCCAGATGTCCACTATCATCCCCCTGTCCAAGATGTCCACCACTATCATCCCCCTGCCCCAAGATGTCCACTATCATCTCCCTGTCCCAGATGTCCACTGTCATCCCCCTGTCCAAGATGTCCACTATCATCCCCCAGATGTCCACTATCACCTCCCTGTCCCAGATGTCCACTATCATCCCCCTGCCCCAGATGTCCACTATCATCCCCCTGATGTCCACTATCATCCCCCTGTCCCAGATGTCCACTATCATCCATGTGCCCCAGATGTCCACTATCATCCCCCTGTCCCAGATGTCCACTATCATCTCCCTGTCCCAGATGTCCACTATCATCCCCCTGTCCAAGATGTCCACTATCATCCCTCTGCCCCAGATGTCCACTATCATCCCCCTGCCCCAAATGTCCACTATCATCCCCCTGTCCCAGATGTCCACTATCATCGCACTGTCCCAGATGTCCACTATCATCCCCCTGATGTCCACTATCATCCCCCTGATGTCCACTATCATCCCCCTGTCCCAGATGTCCACTATCATCCCCCTGTCCCAGATGTCCACTATCATCACCCAGATGTCCACTATCATCACCCTGTCCCAGATGTCCACTATCATCCCCCTGCCCCAGATGTCCACTATCATCCCTGTGTCCAAAATGTCCACTATCATCCCCCTGTCCCAGATGTCCACTATCATCCCTCTGTCCAAAATGTCCACTATCATACCCCTGTCCCAGATGTCCACTATCATCCCCCTGCCCCAGATGTCCACTATCATCCCCTGTCCCAGATGTCCACTATCATCCCCCTGCCCAAGAGGTCCACTATCATCCCCCTGCCCAAGAGGTCCACTATCATCCATGTGCCCCAGAAAGGGAAAGTAACTGAACTGAATGACTACCGGCCTGTAGCATTCATTTCTGACATCATGAAGTGCTTCGAGAAGCTAGTTAAAGATTACATCACCTCGCATACCGCCCTGACAGATCCTCGGCATTGCACTGCACACTGCCCTCACCCACCTGGACAAGAGGAATACATATGTGATGACGCTGTTCATCGACTACAGCATCGTCTTCGATACCATAGTGACCTCTAAGCTCACCTACAAAGCTCACTGCCCTGGGACTGGGTTCCTCCCTATACAACTAGGTCCTGGACTTCCTGACGGGCCACCCCAGGTGATGAAGGTAGGCAACATTACCTCCTTCACATTTATCCTCAACACGGGGGCCCCACAAGGTTGCATCCTCTGTCCCCTCCTGTATTCCCTGTATGCCCAAGACTGTGCGGCCTCACATAGTTCCATCATCAACTTCGCTGACAACACCACAGTAGTAGGCCTGATTACCAACAATAACGAGACAGCCTACAGGGAGGAGGTAGGCACTTTTGATGGCGTGGTGACCAGGTAAACAACCTCTCCCTCAACGTCAGTCAAAACAAAGGAGTTGATTGTGGACTTCAGGAGGAACCATCCTCATCAACGGGGCTTGCTGTGGAGACGGTAAAAAAACGTCAAGTTCCTCGGCATACACATCTCCGAAGAGCTGAAATGGTCAAACATGGACACCGTGGTGAAGAAGGCCCAACTATTTAACCTTAGGATGCTAAAGAATTTCGGCCTGTCCCCGAGGGCCCTCACAGTGCTCTACAGCAGTACCATCGAGAGCATACTGTTGGGCTTCCTCACGGCTTGGCACGGTAACTCCACTGGCCTGCAAGGCTCTACCATTGGGTGCACACTGCCTGTCCTCCAGTACGTTTACCACACCAGGTGTCGCAGGAATTCCAAGAAAATCCTCAGGGACCTCGGCCACCTTAGCCACGGCCTGTTCTCCCCGCTTCAGTCACTCAGATGCGTGCAGTACAGGAGCATCATGGCTAAAACTGTCAGACTGGCCAATAGCTTCAACCCTCAGACCATCAGACTGCTGAATAGCCACCACTAGTCAGCTACCTTCTCCCCCTGCTGCTCCCCCTGCTGCTCCCCCTGCCACTCCCCCTGCCGCTCCCCCTGTTGCTCCCCCCACTGCTGCTCCCCCCGCTGCTGCTCCCCCCGCTGCTGCTCCCCGTGCTGCTCCCCCTGCTGCTCCCCCTGCTGCTCCCCGCGCTGCTCCCCCTGCTGCTCCCCCTGCTGCTCCCCGCGCTGCTCCCCCTGCTGCTCCCCCTGCTGCTCCCCATGCTGCTCCCCGTGCTGCTCCCCCTGCTGCTCCCCCTGCTGCTCCCCCTGCTGCTCCCCGTGCTGCTCCCCCTGCTGCTCCTCCTGCTGCTCCCCCTGCTGCTCCCCCTGCTGCTCCCCGTGCTGCTCCCCCTGCTGCTCCCCCTGCTGCTCCCCGTGCTGCTCCCTCTGCTGCTCCCCCTGTGGTCATGTATATTTATTGTTTCATTCGTGCCTGCACTGTTGGAGCTCTGAGCTGAAGTATTTCACTGTATACAGCAACTACATTTGAGACCCTGTGCAATTGACTAAATAAAACTCTAAAAATCGAAATCTAATCAATATATGATTCATACATGTTTCTGTTGGAAAATGTTCAGGTGCGCGTTCGAGTCATCGAAGGCCGACAGTTGCCGGGCATCAACATCAAACCGGTCGTCAAGATTACTGTTGGTGGGCAGTCCAAGAGGACTCGCATCAGGAAAGGAAACAACCCAGTGTTTGATGAGGTGAAAAAACATCATATGACCTGTTACAAGCTGTTATAGCTAGTTAATAAACATACTATAGGTAAAGCTAGGTAATATTTGTGTTGTGACAACTTAAAACATATTTCCTTTATTTATTTCTATCAGACTTTCTTTCTGAACTTCTTTGAGACTCCGTCAGACCTCTTCGATGAGCCCATCTTCATTACCGTAAGTCTTTATAATTCACTACTACATTGAACATATATATACAACGTATATCAATGTAGCGATGAGTATAATAGCAATGTATAG